>NW_017670341.1:83699-172733 GCF_001879085.1 Nicotiana attenuata | reverse complement strand
GGTTTTTAATTAAGGATTGGTGGTTTCAAACACTGATTCTAGCTTGGTGGGTTTAACTCTTCTTAAGAAAGAGAGTCTATGACCCCAAAATTGACCCAACAAGGATTTGGGATGGACCCATGAGAAATGGTAGTCCCAATTAACCGGTTAAACCTCGAGAGAGTAATCACCCTACTTGAACCCTAGTTGTTTGGACTAATTGGCCTACCCAATTGGTCTCGAGAGAGTCAATTGGGCAAAATCACTCTCTCTACCGAGAGGTGTGAGAGTTGGTACAATTGTGCACCATTATAGCATAAGCCCCAAACATGTCAATCTATCCTTAGTAGCATCCATCCGTTAATTAGCCACCTAGGCAATGCCACGACCCTAGTACCTTTCTCTATATTAATTACAACTTGGCAATATTCCCATAGCATAATTTAATTCCAAACATTAGTCTTATAATAGTAGATATAAAAATCAAAACCAAAAATGTTTGAAGTGATATAAGAAGCACAACCGTAATTCTAGACTAAACAGACAATACAACTCCATTACTAGCTCCCTGTGGAAATTCGATCCCGAACCACTATTCGGGTAAAAGATGTTAACCCACTCTTCCTACTTTAGTGTAGTGTTGAGTCGGCAGCGATCACTTTTTGGCGCCGTTGCCGGGGAGCTTACGGTGTTGACTATCTGTTTGGTTAGTTTTGTGTTTTACTTCTCTTTCCTTCTTGTTTACTAATTTTGTTTGTGTCAATTAATCAGGTACCATGGCTTTAAATGGAAACGACCCTCTTGGAAACGTGATCGCGGGGGAGGAGGTAGAGGATATTGGAGATGAGGAGGTGCCTCTTGTGCCTCCCGGACCAAGAAGAGGCCGCCAGGCCAATATAAATGACAACGTTCCAGACCCTCCTCCGCCACCTCCAAGAGCGGTCCCTTGGGTGCTGCCAAATCAAGGATATGCAAGTGCCATTGTTCCTCCCCGAATCCGGGCGAGGAACTTTCAAATCACAAATGTTATGTTGACCTTGCTCGAGCAAAGAGGGTATTTTACGGGCGCCTCCGACCAAAATGCCTACAAGCACTTGAAGGGGTTCCTAGATACTTGATGGGGGAGTAAGCAAACAAACGTGTCTGAGGATGCGTTGAGATTGAGGCTTTTCCCGTTCTCTCTTCGGGGTAAAGCGTTCGATTGGTTAGAAAGGCTCCCTAATCATTCTATCACCACATGGGATGAATTGGTGGTCAAATTTATTGCCAAGTTCTTTTATCTAAGTCATATGGCAGCTCTTCGGGATGAAATTCTAGCTTTCAAGCAAATGCCAACGGAACCTTTGCACGAGATATGGGAACGATATAGAACAATGGTGAAGGAGTGCCCTAATAACGACATGACTGGGCAATGATCCAGCAGACTTTTTATAGGGGCATCAACACCACGAATCAGTGCATTGTGAACCAATTAGCCGGTGGAAACTTTATGAAACTTTCTTACCAAGAAGCTTGTGATGTACTTGATGAAATGGCCGACACTTCTTCGGCATGGCAAAGCCGAGCAAATGTACCCCAAGGTGACCCCACGGTCATCCATTTGCACAAGGAATTGAATGATCATGGCCAAGCTATTGCCGAGCTTACAACAACAATGAATCAGTTGGAGAAGGCGCAATTGCAACAAGTTCAAAACCCGCGCCAAGTCAATGCAATGGAAAGTGTTTCTATGCTAAAAAGGAGGTAAAGAGGGCAGCAACAACCTCAAGGTAATGGTGAGCAATTTGACAACAACAATGATGGTGGTGGTTATTCGAATGAGTGCTATGATGATCAAAGTGAGGAATGTCAATATGTCAATAACTACCAAGGAAATAGAGGAAATCAAGGGAATCAACAATGGCGTCCCCAAAGCAATTGGGGCAATCAACAAGGCGGCGGTAATTGGAATAACAATAACCAACAACAAGGCGGCGGTAATTGGAATAACAATAACCAACAACAAGGCGGAAACAATTAACAACAACAATCAAAACAACAATTGGGGTAACCAAGGTAACAATCAAGGCAATTGGAACGGGAACAATAATAATTGGAGCAACAACAATAACAATAAAGGAGGGTGGAATAATGGTGCTAGGGGGCAAGGCTTTCAAAGGCCCCCATGTTCCAACAACCAAACAATCCACCCCCCTTTCAGTCGCAAGGGTCTAGTTCTTCCGGAAGTGATATGGGGCGGATAGAGATGATGTTCGAGCAGGTGATGAAAAAGAACCAAGACTCTAATGCACAATTGGCTTCGCATAGCACATCTATCCGGAACCTAGAATTACAAATAGGCCAAATTTCTCAAGCTCTGAATACCCGACCTAAGGGTGCGCTACCAAGTGACACGGTAGTGAACCCGAAGGGGGGTAACAATCATGTAATGGCAGTCACAACTAGAAGTGGAAGAGGCGGTGAAATGCCGGCCTCAAATGAAAATCGAGTGGTGAATGATGATGTTGAGCTCCAAGACGATGTGGATCCTTTGATTGTTGAAGATGTGGTTGAGACAAATGTGAAAAAGGAAGTGAGAAAAGATATTGATGAGGCCGAGGTGAAAACTCAAGAGGCCGTGAACCCGTCTAGGGAGCACATAATTGATATGCCGGAGCCGGTGGTGCCAAAAGCCAAGGCACCTTTGCCTAGACCACCTCCACCTTATCCTCAGCGGTTAGCAAAGCAAAAGAATGACAACCCGTTCAAGAAGTTCATAGATATGATGAAAAGCCTTACAATCAATGTGCCTTTGGTGGAGGCACTTGAACAAATGCCGGGCTATGCAAAGTTCATGAAGGATTTGGTCACAAAGAAGCGTTCCATGGATCGTGAAACAATAAAGATGACGCTCCAAGTTAGTGCGATAGTGCATTCTATGGCCCCGAAACTTGAAGACCCTGGAGCTTTTACTATTCCTTGCACTATCGGGAGTGCGAAGTTTGCTAAGGCCCTTTGTGACTTGGGGGCTAGCATTAATTTGATGCTGTATTCAGTCTTCAAGACTTTGGGAATTGGGAACCTAGGCCAACCTCGATGAGACTTCAAATGGCGGACCGGTCGATGAAGCGGCCTTTGGGTATAATTGATGACGTGCTTGTCCGGGTGGACAAATTTATATTGCCGGCCGACTTTGTCATATTGGATTGTGAAGTGGATTTTGAAGTGCCGATTATTCTTGGGGGACCTTTCCTAGCTACGGGGAAGGCCTTGGTTGATGTTGAGGCAGGTGAGTTGACATTCCGAGTGGGAGATGAGAAGGTGGTATTCCATGTTTGCAAATCAATGAGACAACCCAATAGCACGGAAGTGTGTTCACTTGTGGACATTGTCACATCTGTGATAGTGGATGACACAAGTTCCATGATGAATTTTGAAGATCCTCTTAAGGCCGTACTTCTTGGCATGGATGTCGATGATGATGCTGGCAGAGTGGAGTGCGTAAATGCATTGCATGGTATGGGTTCGTATTCATATGAGCCTAGGAAGTTATCTTTGGATCTTGAAAACCGCAAAACTCCACCAACTAAGCCATCCATTGAGGAGCCACCGGTGTTGGAGTTGAAGCCACTTCCTCCACATCTCAGGTATGAATTTTTGGGCTCTAATTCAACTCTTCCAGTTATTCTTTCTTCTTGCCTTACTAGTTTGCAGGTTGAGGCCACTTTGGAGGTGCTTCAATGGCGAAAAAGGGCAATAGGATGGACTCTGGCGGACATTAGGGGAATAAGCCCCGCATTTTGTATGCATAAGATCATTTTGGAGGAGGATGCAAGGCCGTCCCTTGAACATCAAAGAAGACTCAATGAGGCAATGCAAGAAGTGGTAAAGAAAGAGGTTATCAAGTGGCTTGACGTCGGTGTGGTTTATCCAATCTCTGACAGTTCGTGGACTTCTCCATTCCAATGTGTGCCAAAGAAAGGAGATGACGGTGGTGCCTAATGACAACAATGAGCTTATTCCCACTCGAACCATTACCGGGTGGAGAGTTTGCATGTACTACCGGAAACTCAACAAGGTGACCCGGAAGGATCATTTTCCCTTGCCATTCCTCGACCAAATGCTTGATCGTCTTGCGGGGAGAGCATTCTATTGTTTCTTGGATGGGTACCCAGGCTACAATCAAATTTTAATTGCCCCGAAGGACCAAGAGAAAACTACACATGCCCCTATGGAACATTTGCTTTCTCCCGGATGCCATTCGGGTTGTGTAATGCTCCGGCGACCTTCCAACGTTGCATGATGGCTATTTTCACCGATATGGTGGAGGACATATTGGACGTCTTTATGGATGACTTTAGTGTGGTTGGTGACTCTTTTGATGAATTCTTGGTAAATTTGGATAGAGTCTTGGCTCGTTGTGAAGAAACTAACCTCGTTCTCAACTGGAAAAAATGCCATTTTATGGTTGAAGAAGGTATAGTGTTGGGCCACAAGATTTCAAAACATGGGATTGAGGTAGATAAGGCGAAAATTGAGGTGATTTCAAGACTCCTTCCCCCTACTTCTGTCAAAGGGGTGAGGAGTTTTCTTGGGCATGCCGGATTCCACCGGCGGTTTATCAAAGATTTCTCGAAAGTTGTGAATCCACTTTGCAAATTGCTAGAGAAGGATGCCAAGTTTATTTTTGATGAAAAATGCATGGAGGCCTTTGAACTCTTAAAACACAAGTTGACCACTACCCCTATCATAACCGCACCTAATTGGAGTTTGCCCTTTGAACTAATGTGTGATGCTAGTGATGTTGCAGTGGGGGCGGTGTTGGGTCAACGGATTAACAAAATGTTCCATCCCGTGTATTATGCAAGTAAGACTATGAATGGAGCTCAACGGAATTACACAGTGATGGAGAAGGTGTTATTGGCCATTGTATTTGCCACGGAGAAATTTCGGCCCTATCTTATGGGGGCCAAGGTGATTGTGCACACGGATCATGCTGCCCTTAGGAATTTGATGACCAAGAAGGATTCCAAAGCAAGATTGATGAGATGGGTGTTACTTCTTCAAGAATTTGACTTAGAAATAGTGGACCGGAAGGGAAGTGAGAACCAAGTTGCGGACCATTTGTCCCGGTTGGAGGAAGAAGGGAGGCCATGTGACGGTCTTGAGATAAATGATGCGTTCCCCGACGAGCAACTTCTTTCTGTGTCAATGTGTGACATGCCATGGTTCGCGAACATCGCCAACTTCATTGTGACCGGAATTGTCCCGTGTGAGCTCTCTTCCAACCAAAAGAAGAAACTCAAACGGGATAGTTTGGATTTTTATTGGGATGATCCGTACTTGTTTAAAATTTGCACGGATGGTGTGATTAGAAGATGTGTCCCGGAAGGTGAACAATTGAGCATATTGGAGGCTTGTCACTCTTCCCCCTATGGTGGCCATCATGGAGGGGTGAGGACGGCTTCAAAGATTTTGAGTTGCGGCTTCTATTGGCCAACTTTTTTTAAAGATGCTAGGGACTTGGTAAAGAGATGTGATGCATGCCAAAGGGACGGCGAAATTTCAAAAAGGGATGAGATGCCTCTCAATACGATTCTCGAGGTGGATATTTTTGATGTTTTGGGCATCAATTTCATGGGTTCGTTCGTGAGCTTTTGTGGGAACACTTATATTCTCGTGGCGGTGTACTATGTCTCAAAGTGGGTGGAAACCGTGGATTTACCCAACAATGAAGCCCGTAGTGTTGTGGCATTCTTGAAAAAGAGTATCTTCACAAGGTTTGGTACCCCTCGTGCTATCATTAGTGATGGGGGGTCTCACTTTAGATCTATGAATTAGCCCATGCTTGACTAGCCAAGCAGACAAACGACCCTGCATCTTTTTTATCTCTCCCGCATTTTTTTTTATATAAGTATTTCACATTTACGATGAAATTTCTGAAAATTGACCCACCACTTTTTATTCTGGACAAAGGAATCCTGTCTAATTCACTAATTCGGGGGAAGATACTGAATTTTTGTATTTGAAGCAACAAGGCTTTCGACTCATTGCTTGCTAAGTATGGAGTAAATCACAAAGTGACCACCCCCTATCAACCTCAAGCTAGTGGTCAAGTGGAAGTGTCCAACCGAGAAATAAAGAGTATCTTGTCCAAGACGGTAAATGCTAATAGGACCGATTGGTCGAAAAAGTTGGATGACGCTTTATGGGCTTACCGGACGGCTTACAAGACCCCAATTGGTATGTCCCCGTACCGGTTGGTGTTTGAGAAAGCTTGCCATCTTCCGGTGGAATTGGAGCACAAAGCTATGTGGGCCTTGAGAAAGTTGAACTTGGAATGGGATGTTGCGGTGAATCTCCGTGTTGAGCAACTTATTGAGCTTGATGAGTTTAGATTTCATGCCTACTCCAGCTCGTCCTTGTATAAGGACAAGATGAAGTATCTTCATGACAAATATGCTCGGGGAAAGGAATTCAAGGTTGGTGATATGGTTCTCCTTTTCAACTCCCGGTTGAGGTTATTTCTGGGCAAGCTCAAGTCAAAGTGGAGTGGGCCATTTGAAGTTGTATGTGTAACTCCGTTTGGTGCTCTTGATCTCAAAAACAAGAATGGTGAAGTTTTCCGGGTCAATGGGCATCGTGTCAAGCATTATTTGGGGAAGTTTGATGACAGCCATGTGGTGGCACTCGTTCATTTGAAGTGATGTGATGGTAATATGCGTCGTGCCGCGACGTTAAATCAGGCGCTTCTTGGGAGGAAACCCATGTCTTTTTCTTTATCGTTGATTTTCTTTGTAGCTTAGGATTTTTGAGCTAATTGTTTGTGAGATGTTGCAGGGATTGTGTTAATGCAGTGCAAAGCAAAGGAAAAACACTGGTAGTCTCTGAAGTTGCCAGTGCGGACCGCGGTGCACTTTTGTGCGGTCCGCGCTGGCATGATTAAAAATGCATGCTCTCTGAAGTTTTCCACCGCGGCCGCGGTCAAATTTGTGCGGTCCGCGGTGGTCCTTCGCGCCTGCGGTACACTTTAACGCGGCCGCGCAAGGTTGCCTTCTGAAACTTCGGATTTTGAAACCCAGCGCGGTCCGCGGTCACTTTTGTGCGGCCGCGCTGGTAGGTAAGTGTGGGGCCCCCAGTTCTTCTATAAATAGGGCCCTAGGGTTTCATTTTACCCTTTTCGCACTTTGAACACTCAGAGCTATAGGACACTGTTCATCCCCTTCTGAGACTATTTTTCTGGATTGCTTGGACTAATTGCATTCCATCTTCACAGTCTTGGTAACATTTCATGCACTTGTGATTAATTAATTTCTTATTTTCATTTTTTATGGCTTGTTCAGTAGTTTACTTCTTCTTTTTCTTTAACTGTTAGTTTAGGTTAGTTTAAAACTAGGGTAATGCATTGAATAGGCTTAATCAATGGGTGAACTGAGTAGGGACAAAGTCGGTGTAAAAACTTCAACAAGAATGGCAAAATATGCACCCCTAACTTAGTACCCGTAAGCCCTAACTCAATGCGGTTCGCGGCCACTTTTGCGCGACCGCGCTGCCCCAACGCGGTCCGCGTTACAATTTTGTGCGGACCGAGGTTCTTTTGTGAATGAAAGGTAATAGTCTCCGGCGCGGCCGCATTCATGTTTGTGCGGTCCGCGCTGGCCCACCGCGGTCGCGTTGCATTTTTGTGCGCACCGCGGTGGGAAATTCAGAGAGTGTGAATTTTGGGCCTTGCCCAGCGCGGACCGCGGTCAAGTTTGTGCGGTCGCGGTGCCTCTAAAGCAGCTGCTGTCAAGTTTGTGCGGTCCGCATTGCTAGGTTCTGCAATCTGTTCTGCTGTTGTGTACTGATATTGTCTCTGCAATCTATTTTGATTCACTTGTTTCACTGCACGTGCTTAAACTAACAATGTTAGATGCTTATCTTTGCAGATAATGGTCAAACAAAGGGGCGCTAAACAATCTCAACAACCCGGGAGAGGTGGTTCCTCCCGAGGGGGTAAAGGAAAGCGAATTGCAAAACTCACTCCGCAGGCTCGGGAGAACATCAAAAAGACCCGCAAATTGATACGAGCTGCTGACAAGGCTGCGTCTCATTCATCAGGGAGTGAGTATGTGCCCTCCAGAGATATCTCCTCCGATTCAGTCCCAACACATATAACTGACCCACTCCACCTAGCTGATACCCCTTTACCATCACCCACCTCCAAAAGACCAGTGACTGTAGTCTCGGATTCTTCTGACGAGTCCGCAGCTGGTAGTGAGCAATACTCCACCTCCCCCACAGCTTCATTATCTGGGGAGAGTGCAGGTCAAGATGAGGGAGGTGAACCTCAGGTTGGGTGGATTGAGAGAACTAGGAAGCCTGAAGTCTGGGAGGATCGGTTTGTCAGTCAAGTGGCCTTTCATAAGTTTAGGGAATAGTGGTCGTTGAGGAAGTTGATACCGAAGAGGACTTTTATTGACACTGACCTTTTACCCCACAACCCGAACGTGCAGAGAGAATTTAGAACAAGATGGGGCTGGGAGTTCTTCATGGAGAGGTGCATCGATGCTAACGAGCACATGGTTAGGAAGTTCTACTCCAATGTGGCTCATATAGTCAAGGATACCAAGGTGACCAAAGTTAGAAACAAAACAGTGTTGTTTGATGGGAGATCGTTAAATGAGTATTTGGGGTTCCGTGATGAAGACGAGTCCCTTTATTTGGCAAAGTTGGCAATGGGAGAGGAAGTCCGCCCGTGGTTGGCCCAGTACTTGGCAATCCCAGGTACTGTGCCGGAGTGGTTGCAAGCTGGAAAGAAGATATTCAGGAAGACATTCAGTTTTGAGGCTCGAGGGTGGTTGACCTTTGTATGCAGTCGGCTTGACCCTTCTACTCATGACCAGACGATTCCACTTACCCGAGCAGTTCTGGTTGCATCTATTATGGCTGGGTACCCGATCAACATGGGCAATGTGATGTCCCGTGTGATTTCTGCGGTGGGGCAAAAGCATGACAGGAATTATCCTTTTCCAAACACCCTATCAATGTATTTCCGGGATTTGGAGGTGGAGAAGAGGAGATATGATGTCAAGACCAAGCCTGTGGCTCCTTACTCTTGGTACAGTATGCAGGGTCCGGACAACCCTAAATCCAAGAACTACAAGCCACCTTCCTCTGCCCCAACTGGCCAGTCTGAGGAGCCAGTTGCGGTAGAGCCTTCTACCGAGCCTTCTGCCACACCTGCAGCCACTACAGTTGAGGACTTGTCTCTAGGACGTTCTTCTTCTACTGGTCCCAGTACTTCCACAGGCCCGAGAGTGCCATCTTCCAGGACTCATCCATTCACTGCCCATCAGCTGAGTCAGACTTTGGCTAGCCTAAACAACTGGATGTCAGCTGCATCATCCAAGTTGTCCANTTGATGGAACATCTTTAAATAAGTATTTGGGGTTTTGTGATGAAGATGAGTCACTTTATTTGGCTAAGTTAGGGATGGGTGAGGAAGTCCGTCCTTGGTTGGCCCAGTACTTGGCAATCCCAGGTACTGTGCCAGAATGGTTGCAAGCAGGGAAGAAAATATTCCGGAAGACATTCAACTTTGAGGCTCGAGGGTGGTTGACATTTGTATGCAGTCGGCTTGACCCTTCTACCCACGATCAGACTATTCCACTTACCCGGGCGGTTCTTGTTGCATCTATTATGGCCGGGTACCCTATCAATGTGGGCAATGTGATGTCCCGTGTGATTTCTACTGTGGGGCAAGAGCATGACCGGAATTACCCTTTTCCCAACACCCTTTCAATGTATTTCCGGGACCTGGAGGTGGAGAAGAAGAGATATGATGTCAAGACCAAGCCTGTGGCTCCTTACTCTTGGTACAGTATGCAGGGTCCGGACAACCCTAAGTCCAAGAATTACCAGCCACCTGCCTCTGCCCCAACTGGCCAGTCTGAGGAGCCAGTTGCGGTAGAGCCTTCTACCGAGCCTTCCACCATACCTGCTGCCACTACATGAGTAGACTTGCCTCCAGGACCTTCCTCTACTACTGGTCCCAGTTCTTCAGCAGTCCTGGGAGTTCCATCTTCCCGAACTCATCCCTTCACTGCCCATCAGTTGAGCCAGACATTGTCTAGCTTGAACAACTGGATGTCAACTGCGACATCCAAGTTGTCCACATTATCTTCCACTATTCAGACCCAATCAGCACCTCAGCCAGCTCAGATTCCTCAGTCCATTGAGGACACTTTGAAGAAGCTCCTAGAGAACCAGGAAAGGATTATGAAGACACAAGCTACTTTGACTACAGCTGTGGAGTCACATGGCAAGGCTCTGAAGGAGCTTGCCAAGGAGCACAAGAAGAGGAGGAGATCACGGGCTTCCAAAGAGTCTATAAAGCAGCTCAGGGCAGATGTGGACAAGCTATTGGCAGACCAGATGCCTCTAGACCTGCTATTTGGGGACCCAGCCCCAAACCCAGCAGCACCAGTAGCAGAGTCCTAGCAGGAGCAGGCACCTAGGCAGCCTAGGAAGAAAAGGAGGCCTCCTCCAGTTTGCCTCAGGATGCACCTGACATCCAGCCGGTCCAGGAACAGGCCCCAGTCCCAGCAGTTGAGCAGCAGGAGACCGGGAGCCAGTCTGAGGCTCCAGCACATATGAAGGACTTGGGGACCACTGATGATCCCATGCAGACGGACCAGGCTTAGGAAGCCCCTATATCCTTTCATATGACTTTTTTGATGCTTAGTTTGATAGTTGGCATTGGGGACAATGCCAGCTTTTATTCGTGGGGGTGTGCCCTACTTTTTTGTTGGTTATCAGGATGACTATATATACAGATTGTTAGTTTATGCTTTACTTTGATTTTCTATTTTGGGCTGTATATAACTTTACACTTTAGCCACTTTTCTTCTACTTTTTATTCTCTCTTTTGGTCTGTATATAAAGTTACATTTCCGTACATATTCATCCCCCGTTGTATATTCTACTCCCCTATTGTACATATTCATTCTATTTTCTATTTTCGCAATTTTTTTTTTGTTTTTAGCTTCATAGTTAGGCTCGTAACCTCTGGTTTTGTTTTTAACGCTTCCAATAAGCCCTTGGTTTTCTTAAGGCCATGGTTCTTTCCAAGGGTGGAGTATTGTGTGAACCGGGTGGCTCTTCCCGGTGATGGATGGAGTGACAACCTTCTTAAGGGTTTGAGTCCGTTTCTTTGATTTTTCTTTTGTTTTTGATAGTTGTAGTTAAGGGTACCTCAAGCAAAGCTTCACTTGAGCCTAGCACATTTGCCTTTGATCCATGGTCAAAGACATAATGTTGTGTTTAGGATGGTGAAAGTCGTGGCTTTGAGACTCTTGCGTTGACCAAACAATCATCTTGTGGTCTTTTCGGACCATTATGTGCTTGATTCGTAACTAAGGTCGTTGTGGGCCCTCGACTCCATGTCTTTATCAATCCCCTAGCGTGTGTGGTGAGGAATCGAATTGTGAGTCCAAGTCTCGAGCCAATGGTCTAGAACTTGCCCTGAATGTTTGTTGAGGCGAAATCCTAGGTGAAATTTGACTTGAGAAGTGATTATAGGCTCTCCTTGATCCGTATGTTAAGTTGAACAATTCCATAGCCTACCAAAGAGATGATCCCTAGTTAACCCTTTTGAGCCTTAAACCTTTTTCTTTCAAGAACCAATGCTACAAGCCTATACCCGTTCCAAATAATTACCCTCTCTTGGCACCCAAATCTTCCCTTGAGTAATGGCAAATGTCTAAGTTTAGGGAGTAAGAGACAAGAAAGGAAACAAAGTGGTAGAAAGGTACAAAAGCAAAAAAAAGGGAAGGCAATGAAAAAGCAAGAAAAGAAAAAGACAAAAAGAAAGTCCAAAGTGAACAAGAATAAAAAGGGATTCAAGGTAAACAAAAGTGAAAAATTAGAAAAAGGAGAAATGTTTTGATTTGCATAAGAAAGAGTGACAATGTGTCTCTCTAACCCCTTGTAAAGAAGTGAAATACTCAAAAGAGTCAAGGGAGTTATGCCATAATTAATCAAAAGAAGTGCTTAAGGGAAGATTGAACCCACTTGAATAAAAACATGTCCTACCCTTATCAAAAGCCTTCACAATGACTCCACAAAAGCCCTATAGGATCTTGAGTTGAAGGAACCTACATTAGTGGATACTTACATAAGGGGCAAGCATATGGTACCTAGAGCCGGACTTGTGACCTTCTTCTTGAGAGAGATGAGTGAAACTCCATCAACCTCGATTTGTGTGGTTAATACTCGTAAAAGGTGAGGTTCGCTTAGGGAGAGTTGAGGATGTGTGAGTTTGGGTTCCACAATGACCAAAGTAATTGAGATAAGCTCTTTGATGAAATGTGTCAACTCTTGATGCTCTTGTGTCTCACTTGATCCATGGTTATTCAAAAGTAAAATGTGTTAATGATGCATTCGTATTGAGGGCAATTGTTAGTCCCAATTGATGCTTGTTGAGGTTGCATTAGGGGAGCTAGAATTACTTGGATTTTTCTTTAAGGGGTGAGTCTTATTTTGTTTGCTTGAGGACAAGCAAAGGCTTAAGTTTGGGGGAGTTGATAAGTTAGGATTTTAATGTGTTTTATACCCCTACTTGCCTACGCTTTGGTTATAAATTGCAACAAAATAGTCCCAAAATGCTCACAAGTTGTACTTTATTGCAGGTTTGATTGACAAAGCGACGAAAGTCAAATATCGGCTCAGAAAGGAGTGAAACCTGCTCAAGTGTCAAAGACCAAGGAAGTTGAGGGAAAGATGGCCTAGTGCGGACCGCGCAACTGTGAAAGCGGCCGCACTAGGAGGTTCAGAGAATGACAGATTTAAAGGGAAGGCTATGCAGCCGCGGTCATTTCCATGCGGTCCGCGGTCAGGCTCCGCGGCCACGCTACGCTTTTACGCGGTCCACGGAGCAGAGATTCAGAGAGCCAAAATTTGACCCCTTCCAAGCAAAGCGGCCCGCGTTCATTTCTGTGCGGCCGTGCCAACTTCCACCGCGGCCGCGCTACATTTTTACGCGGTCCGCGGTCCTTAACTTCGGAGAAGCAGAAACCAAAAGTTCAAGAGCCAGTGCGGCCGGGTCATGATTGCGCGGTCCGCGCTGACCCCGCAGGGCTATATTTGTCCAGTTTTTCCAGCGCGGTATAAATAGGACCTTTTTCCATTTTTAGGTCAAGTTTTATTTTTCTGAAGCTGCTGAGGTCGTGAGACCGAATAGTTTAGCCAATTTTGGCACTTTTGCTCTTCAATATTGTATTTTCTTCCTAGCAATTAATTAATATGTTTACTTCTTCATCTATTTCTTTAACTTTTGCATCTAGCATGAGTAGCTAAACTCAGTACCTAGGGTTGTGGCTCAACCCTAGTGTGGGTAATTGATGGGTGTTGCCATCTAAGGTTAGATTGTATTGGGTGTTTGTTATTCGGGTTAATTTTAGGTTTTAATTAAGGATTGGTGGTTGCAAACACTGATTCTAGCTTGGTGGGTTTAACTCTTCTTGAGAAAGAGAGTTTATGACCCCAAAATTGACCCAACAAGGAATTGGAATGGACCCATGAGTAATGGTAGTGCCAGTTAACGGGTTAAATCTCGAGAGAGTAATCACCCTACTTGAACCCTAGTTGCTTGGTCTAATTGGCCTACCAAATTGATCTCGAGAGAGTCAAATGGGCAAAATCACTCTCTCTATCGGGAGGTGTGAGAGTGGGTACAATTGTGCAACGGTTATAGCATAAGCCCCAAATATGTCAATCTATCCTTAGTAGCATCTACCCGTTAATTAACCACCTAGGCAATGCCACGACCCTAGTGCCTTTCTCTATATTAATTACAACTTAGCAATATTCCCATAGCATAATTTAGTTTCAATCATTAGCTTTATAAAGGTAGATATAGAAATCAAAATCAAAGATGTTTGAAGTGATATTAGAAGCACAACCGCAATTCTAGACTAAACAGACATTACAACTCCACTACTAGCTCCCTGTGAAAATTCGATCCCGAACCACTATTCGGGTAAAAGCTGTTGCGACCCGCTCTTCCTACTTTAGTGTAGTGTTGAGTCGGCAGCGATCAACTTTTTGGTGCCCATGTCTCGGAATAGGGTAAAAGTCACAAATTATGAACACCCGTTCACTCACGAGTCTAACAATATGAAATTCACTCAAATCCGATAGCAAAATTTCGATCAAAATTCTAAAATTCGGCCTAAGAACTTTTCTCAATTTTTCCCAAATTTTAACCCCAATTTCGAAATTAAATGATGAAATTAAGCTTAAATTAATGGTATATAATCAAAAAGGAGTTAGGAATCATTACCCACAAACTTCCTCTGGAAATCTCTCCAAATTTCGCCTTCTACCGAGCTATCAATCAAATTTTGGAGTTATGAACTCAAACCCTCGATTTCTCTCTTTTCTGCCCAGCGATTTCCGCTTCTGCTGTCCCGCACCCGCGGAAGAATAATCGCAGGTGCGAAATCCACTTAACTGGGCTGGGGTCGCATCTGCGGGCACTAGGCCGCATCTGCGAGCTCGCTTCTGCGGTCCCCCAGCCGCACCTGTGATCTCAGCTGACAAGGCCTAAATTCGCATCTGCGGCTCCTTAGCTACCTCTGCGGCCCGCACCTGCGGTCCAAAATGCGCAGGTGCGAAAACAACCGGTGCTGCAACTTCAACAAAATGCATAAGTCCCAAACCAATGCGTTAAGCATCCGAAACTCACCCGAGGCTCCCGGGACCTCAACCAAACATACCAACCAATCCTAAAACATTATACAAACTTAGTCGAGCCCTCAAATCACATCAAACAACGCTATAACCACGAATCACCCTCCAATCCAAACTTAATGAACTTGGAATTTCAAAATTCTACAACCGATGCCGAACCAACCAAACCATGTCCGATTGACCCCAAATCCGATTGCATAATGTAAATATCACTTCAAGTAGCTAATTCAACTAATAAATTCGAAGCTAACACGCGAAATTAGGAAAATCGCCCAAAAAGTTCCCTAGGCCCACGTCTCGGAATCGGATAAAATTTGCAAAACTAGCACCCTCACACTCTCACGAGTTCATACATACCAAAAACACGAAAATTGGACCACAAACAACCCCTCAAATCCCCAAATTTAGGTCTCCAATTTCAAACCCTAAACCCCCAATTCTAACCCTTATTTTCCATAAATTTCTTGCCAAATCAGTAGAATAATACCATATAAACGAGTTTGGGTTCCAAAAATCTTACCTTCTTGAAGCTCCCTTGAATCCTCTCTCAAAAACCTCCAAAAAAGCTTAAATTCTCGGATAAAATGGTGAAAGAATAGGCAAAAATCGTGACAGAAACCTTATATAGGTTCTGGCCCAGGGTTTTCGCACCTGCGGCTATTTCCTCGCACCTGCGAAAATTCACTTAAATGCACTGGCCGCACCTGCGCTTCACTTACCGCATCTACGGTCTCGCAGGTGCGATAAAGCACCCGCACCTGCGACTCCTGATTTTCCTTCCTCTGGCCGCATCTGCAACTGGCCACACGCTTCTGCGGGCCCACGCCTGCGGTCCCCAATCCGCAGGTGCGGTTATGACAACACTTCAGCAGCTGAAGCTGCTTCCAAATATCTTAATTTCTTCCGTCAACCTTCCGAAATCATCTCGAGGCCCCCGAGACCTCAACCAAAAATACGAATAAGACATATACCACTATTCAAACTTGTACCACTACTCGGAACACTTAAACCAATACCAGAATACCAAATCACCCTCGGATTCAAGCCTTAGGATTCCAAAACTTCAAATTTCCGCTTTTGATCAAAAAGTCTATCAAACCTCGTCCGAATCACCTGAAATTTTGCACACACGTCACAAATAACACGACTGACCTACTCCAACTTCCGGAATTCCATTCCGACCCCGATATCAAAATCTCACTATCGAACCGTAAGCTTTAAAAATTCGACTTTCGGTATTTCAAGCCTAATTAAGCTACGGACCTCCAAAACACAATCCGAACACGCCCCTAAGCCCGAAATCACCCAACGGAGCTAACGGAATTGACAGAATTCCATTCCGAGGCCGTCTTCACACTGCTCCGACTACGGTCCAAATTCTAAAGCTTAAGCTCTCATTTAGGGACTAAGTGTCCCAAAACACTCCGAAACTCAAAACGAATCCTCTCGACAACTCACAATAGCAGAAACAAACACGGGGAATGCAGTTAATAGGGGAACGAGATGTTAATTCTTAAAACGACCGGCCGGGTCGTTATATTATAGTTTTTAAAAGTTTAAAATTGTAATTTATCAATTATTAGGGGAGAGGAGGAGGGGGGAGGACTATTTCCTTAAGGGGGTAGGACGAACGACCATTTTTGCAAAAAATGGCCGTTGCCCAACAGTCATTTTTGAATTTGACCGTTGGCAACGGTCAAAAAATTTTTAAAAAAAATACAAGAGTAACCGGGCTGGACCGGGTTGTAGCCCGTTAAAAACCCAGTAAAGGGTAACCGGGCTAACCGGGTTCCGGGGCACTAGTTACTTAAGTATGTTCGTTCCCGCCCGGCTCCTTCCTTCCCCCCCCCCCCCAACCCACCCCAACCCGTCCCACCCCCTAGCGTACAGGGCTGAACCGGGTCGAACTAGGCTGTGATTGGGTTTGCCCGGCCTGATTAACAGGCTTACTTCCAACCCACTCTACATACAAGCCATAAAATCACGGAAAATTATGGAAAAACAATCAATTTTTGTCTCTTTAATTTGAAAGAAACTTATAACCAAAAGTTGTGGTAAAATGAATAGGATCTCTCAAAGAGTTTTGGAATTAAAAAAAAATCCTGTAGTTTTTTTTTAATAGACTTTATGCGATATGAATTTGAGTTTGTCGAAGTTCAACTATAGTTATCAAACACCGGTTAGAAATTAAGAAAGGCCTAA
The DNA here is from genome assembly GCF_001879085.1 of Nicotiana attenuata. Lineage (NCBI taxonomy): Eukaryota > Viridiplantae > Streptophyta > Magnoliopsida > Solanales > Solanaceae > Nicotiana > Nicotiana attenuata. The sequence goes on along the minus strand of NW_017670341.1, from coordinate 155,840 downwards.
CACATGAATGCTAAACTGACTCGTGCACTTGAAAGGTAGGTCTGAAAGTCAGCTAAAGATTGGTCGTTACACAATTATTGAAACTCAATATTTGGCTTTTTAGTTTCCTCCTCCTTATTCTTCAAGAAACACAACAAATTAAAGTTGATCTTACATTACATCATTTGGTCTTAAGACGAAAAGCCAAGAAAAATATTACCACTCCATTCTGTTTAATTTGTTGGTATTACATCCTTTACATCTTCATTTTTTCGACGACTCAATAACCTGTCACCTAATAATGGTACGTATATATATTTCCATTCTGTCTTACTAATCATTTTTTATTACACGCCTCATTCTTTTAGGGCTCGTTTGAGTATTGGAATTATGAAAATATTTTCACCGGTATAAAATTTGGTGTTATTTTATACATTGTGTAATACCAATATAACACTGGATTCCTTTGTACAATTATATATTGGAATATTTGTATCATTTATACAATGAGATTAGCTGTATATAATTATATACCTGAAAAGAGCCTTTCTATTCCCACAAGGTAGGAGTAAGGTCTGTGTACACACTACCCTCCCCGGCAGAAGCGGATGTAGCATATTGCTCCCGGGTTCATTTGAACCCAGTACTTTTGAGTCGGATCATAAATTTAAAAATAAATATTCACTAAAATTGTAACAGATTATCGATATGAAACCATAACTTTAAAAATGCAATGGGTTCATTGTTAATAACGTGAAGGTTGAACCCATAGAGTTTAAATTCTCCAGACCCCACGATGTAGTATAATACTGGGTATGTTGTTGTTGTTGTAATTATATACCTGAATAACCAAGAAAACTGATAAAAAAACCCCTTTTGTTAAAACATGTTACTATTAAAGAAAGTTAAGGTTAAAATTGGAAACAAAAATTTATTCGAGTATCCTACTCAAAACCAAACGCAATATATCCTATTTTAATGCAATAAATCAAACAAGTCTTAAGTTACAAATAATCTTGCATTATTAATAATCTCAACGTTATTATAATACCTGCAAATTCACGTCGTAATTTTGAAACTTAACATTGAAATTTTGTGAAACGTTAACTCTCTAACTTATTTTATGTTTTTTTTTTTTTTTTGGTTGGAGTAATTTATATGTATGCAGTCATTTGTTCCCTTGATGCTTCGAGTTCTGGTCAGATTTGTAACATCTATAGTGAGTGAACCAGCAAGTTCAGTCACTACAATTCTCTTTTACAGTGATCTTCTTCCTCAGAGTGCAGTGCTACAAAGGTTGATTCGACATGAGTTAGTTCTTAATGACCAAGACAATTATCTGTTACATTTCCTCATTTTTCTCTTGAGTTGTTTTGTAGCTTAATTATGATATGTATCTTAATGTCGTTCAAGTAAAAAATTAGTTAATCATCATAGGCACATTCAAGGTTTGAAATTTATGAGTTTGTACGACAATCTCAAGTTAATCGTATTATTAGTATCCTGTATTTGTAAAATAATTCTGGAGAATATAAAATAACGTATAATCAGAAATAAAAAACAGAAACAAAATTTAATCCGAACCCACTAAATTCACAGTGTTTCCTTAAGGAATTTAATCCCCTCCTAGTACCCAAGGTTGTGGATTATTTCCTCCCATGATAGAACGAATTACACACTGGTATAGCGGTACTTCGAACCCCAGTATTTCAGCGAACATAAAGATCAGTAGCAAATCACACTTACTGTTGCCTTCTTAGAAGTTAAAACAATGCAGAATAAAAGAGGAGAACTCAGAAATTCGTATGGAAAATCTGAGAGAATGATCTGATATATATAGCCAATATGTTGAGACTCTTTAGAAGGGCTATCATGACCGTTTAAGCAAAACGACCATAACGTAAAAGGCTATTTTACGCAACAATAAAACGAGAATTCAAAACGGCCATAACGTAAATGGCTATTTACGCAACAATAAAACGGGAATTCAAACCTTATTCTTCCGTTACAAAAACGGAAAACGGACGGGAAGGAAACTTAATTTTCCGTTACAAAAAATGGAAAACGGACGTTGAGGAAACGGATAATTTGGAATAATTTTTCGTTTACAAAATCGGATATTTAATAATATTACGTTAATATTTACTAATAGCAAATAAATTTGGTCCAAAAAATTAATCAATCAATCATTTGACCAAATCCAAATCCAAATGCGAAGCCGAAGCCGAAGCCGAGCCGAGCGAGCGACGACGACGACGACGACGACGCGAGGCTTGCCTTCTTCTTAACTCTTTAAGAGATAGAAGAAGAGCAATTGTATATATACCCATCAAAAACCTTTTCTTCTTCTAATATGGGACAATGTCCCATTGTCAAGGAGGGAATGTCAAATGAAACTCAAATATTTCATTTTCCCTCCATATTCCATTCACCCTCTTTTAAGCCTAATTTAGTTTAAAACCTCAACAATCCCCCACATGAATGGGAATGGCTATATCACGGAAATATGCATGAAAAAATGTATTATTCGCAAGCAAGGATTAATCGCATCTGGATAAGTAGGTTTCCCTTTAAACTTTTCGTAGTGAACTTATGTCGGATATACTCGGTCAATCGGTAGATTTTATATCTTTGAACCATCGAACTTTGGTGTATACTTAGGCAACCATAAGTTACACAATCAACCCTTAACCGTCTTTGGTTCTCATTGTTGTGTTCGTTTCAGCCATGAACACCGCCTGGTTTCATAAGTGCGTAAAGAACTGGCCTTACAAAATTGTCCTTGAAGCGGCTAATACTTCCACTTACATAGGTGATTCCTAAACGTGTCATCCCGTAGATACACTATTTGATATACCCCTATCAAATTTAGAAATCATTAAAAAGCCTTAATGCTTTATCCTTGCCACTGAACATTGTCTCATCACGAGAATGGAAAAAAATTTTAGTTGACAATGTTGAACCGTCATTAATGACTTTGTTTGATCTCCTTGAACCTAGATCTTGGGATCTCCAGTCTTCTAGGTAGAGTTACCGCCACAATGACTTGTTCTCGGCCATAGTCCCGTTCCTCTCGATGATTTCTCAACTAACTCTCTAGTTAGGCCTTTTATTAGTGGATCCGACACATTATCACTTGACTTTACGTAGTCAATCGTGATAATTTCTCTAGAGAGTAGTTGCCTAACGGTTTTATGTCTTCGTCGTATATGACGACATTTACTGTTATATATAATGCTCCAAGCTCTACCAATTGCCGCTTGACTATCGCAATGTCTGCATATTGGTACCAACGGTTTGGGCCAAAATGGAATGTCTTCCAAGAAATTCGGGAGCCATTCAGCTTCTTCACCGGCTTTATCTAAGGCTATGAACTCAGCCTCCATTGTAGTGCGGGCAATATAAGCTTGTTTGGACAACTTCCAAGATACCGCTCCTCCACCAATAGTGAATACAGATGCACTTGTGGACTTAGAATCAGTTGAACTGGTGATCCAATTTGCATCACCGTATCCCTCAATCACCGCAGGATATTTACTGCAGTGCGAAGCAAAGTCCTGGGTATGTTCTAAATATTCCAAAACTCGTTTTATTGCCATCCAATGAGATTGACTTGGATTGCTCGTGTATCGACTCAATTTACTTATAGCACAAGCTATATCTGGTCGTGTACAATTCATGATATACATTAAGAATCCCAACACACGAGCATAATCCAATTGTCATATGCTTTGGCCTTTGTTCATTGCTAATGCAATCAATTTGAGTCTTTGAAACTTTAGACCCTAAGTGCTTGAATTTTTCAAGTACTGTCTTAATATAATGAGATTGTGACAATGCCAAACCTTGAGAAGTCTTATGGATCTTGATCCCCATAATTAAATCAGCAACTCCCAAGTCCTTCATATCAAACTTGCTAGTTAGCATACGCTTAGTCCCATTTATGTTGGCAATGTCATTACTCATTATCAGCATATCATCCACATATAAGCAAACAAGACAATGTGATTTGGAACATTTTTAATGTACACACATTTATCACATTCATTTATATTAAAACCATTTCACAACAATGTTTGGTCAAATTTCGCATGCCATTGCTTAGGTGCTTGTTTTAGTCCGTAAATGGACTTAACAAGTCTACATACCTTCTTTTCTTTACCTAGAACCACAAACCCTTCAGGTTGTTCCATGTAGATTTCTTCCTCCAAATCTCCATTCAAGAAAGCCGTCTTAACGTCCATTTGATGAATTTCAAGACCATACACTGCAGCTAATGCTACTAACATCCGTATGGACGTAATTATTATAACTGGAGAGTATTATGGTTGTATTCTAGGCCGGGCCCGGGCCTAAACGGGCCAAACGGGCCGGGCCAACCGGTCCCGGGCTTAGGCGGGCCGGTCTTTGGCGGTCCCGAGCCAAACGGTCCCGGGCTTCGCGGTCCCAATGGGTGGAACCGACCCACGACGGTCCTAAGCCCACATGGGCCCGGGCTAAATGGGTCGGGCCCACGAGCCTAAATGGGCCTAACAGGCTTTTTCGTTCCGTGCTATTTTTTTTTTTTTTTATCTAAGGCGATTTCGTGTAAACTATATATGTATATACTAATATAAATTGCTTATACATACCTATATAAATATATATAGTATATATATATATGTATATGTATGTATATGATATATATACCTTATATATAGCTTATATGTATTAGATATATATATATAGTGCTTATATATATATATATATTATGTAGTATATTATATATAGTATGTTAAATCTTCTAAAGAGTCAAATTTAAACACAAAAAATAATTGCAAAGAGATATTCAAGGGAATGTCTTATAATTTTTATTATTACGACACTAACAAAAATGGCAATATCTTTCTTAGTCTTCCTCCCCCCAATGGAATGAACACAACAAGGTGCTAATACCACCATTAAAAGGAAAAACAACTAAAGAAGATGTGCCAAAGTACAAGTTACACCATAATCTACATAGTATCTCTAACAAATTTCATAAATCTTTCAAGGTTCGGAGGAAGTTCCGTTGGTGGTGGCGGAAAAGAAGCTTGTTCATTACCGCTTTAGGGCGAAGCAGTATCCTCCGCAAGTTCCGCTATCATTTCTTCATAAGCTTCGTCTATCTCCGGTTGTAATTCTACAAGTCCAAAATTTCTTCTTTCCGAGCGGATCCAATCTCTGAAGAGTACTGATTTTTCCAAGCTCTCCCTCATAGATGCTCTATGATCACCTATTTGAAGTCTTGCTTGACTGAAAGTGCTCTCTGATGCCACTGTTGAAGCTTGAATACATAAAATATCCCGAGCCATCCTTGCAAGAACCGGAAAATATTTTCCTCTGGCCTTCCACCATTCCAAAAGATCAAAGGTGCCGTCTGGATTCTCCTTTTCAAGGCCCTGCGACAAATAAACTTGAAGCTCATTTAGATGTGAAGTATCATCAATATTATCACCTTGAGAGCCCCTGAACTCCGTCCAAGAACTAAGTGCTTTTAGGCCCGCAGTTCTTTTAGACGATTGTGATCTAAGGCAAGTTGATAAGCATTATAAATTGTTTGAGCATTTATTTTAATTGTGGCTTTTGCCTCTGCAAGTGTAGCAAATTCCTCTTTTGAAAGATCTAAAACCTTATAAATATTTGAATACCAAAAGTGAGGACCTCCTAATTTCATTGTAGGATTTAACATGGCAGCAACATCATAAATAGGGGGGATAGGGAAAAAATATTTTTTAAACTTTTCTTTCATTACATTTATAGCAAGTTAATAAATTTCCCCACCCTCTGAGAAATCAACAAACAAATCACATAGTACTGCAATATAAACTAAACAGTTTGAAATAGTAGGATAATATTGGCCAGACAATTCATTTATAGCTTGATGAAATTGTTGTAAAAAATCTATAAGAATTTTTACATTATTCGAATCTTGATTTGTAAGGATTTCATCATCATCCTCACCACCAACACGAGCATTAAACGTTGCATTAATTGGGTTTCTATATTCATATGCAACTACTAAACTTTCGTACATATAATTCCATCTAGTCGGACAAGCTTTAGGAAACTTTCTTTCTCTAAGGCCAAATTCATCATATTTTTTAAAATACTCTCTAAGTCTACTTCTACGGTTTGAATAAAAAAGCCGATTAAGAGCCATTTTAACCTTTTCAATTTCTAAATTTAAAATTCTCATACCATCACCGACGATTAAATGGTAAATATGACAAACACATCTAACATGGAAACAATTACTAAATGCAGGATTTAGTGTAGTTGTAAGTAAGCCTATAACATTAGTGTTACTAGAAGCAATATCCATAGAAATTGACATTATTTTATCTCTAATGCAAAGATATCTACAAATATCTGCAACAGTGTTAGCAATAAACTTACCTGTGTGACGTGAATTAATTATTCTATAAGCAATAATGCGTTTTTGCATTTTTCATTCTTCATCAATCCAATGAGCAGTTACAGTAAGATAATCACAGTCATTACCACTTCTACCAATATCAGTGGTAATAGCAATCCGACAATCTATATGAGTAAATAAATACCGTATTGTTCATATTCATGTTTATATTTATAAATATCGCTCTTTACGGTTGCGCGAGGCCAACCTTTATAAGTAGGATTAAAAACTCTTCTAATATAATGCACAAAGTGAGAGTTAGAAGGAAAACTATAGGGTAAGCACATAACAGTAACCATCTTTGCTAATTCTTCACGATCATTATTTGGATCGTAATATAAAATACCACCGGTCACAGTGTTAATTCCTGGTTGAACTAGATTTGAACCTGTACTAGGGTTAACCGTAGTATCTACACTTGTCCCCTCTAGCTGCGCTTTCATTTGTAAAAATTTAGCTTTATCTCTAGGGTGTGTTTTTATGTGTCTAGTCAAACTACCCGTACCGCTACGGTCTCCAGTAAATTTATGCGCCAGCAAACTCCCACAAGTTTTACACTTAGCCTTATTTTGTTCTCTTAATTGAGTAAAAAAGTTCCAAACAAGTGATGTTTCAGGGCGTTTAGAAGGTTGTCTATTAAAAGTAGGGGTTTCTACAGGTGGGTCGGGCGGGGCATCAGTTGGGTTATTAACAGGACTAGTAGGTGTATCATCTAAATCCGGTTGGGTTTCATCTACATCATCATTTTCCTCATCATTTTCAAAGATAGTTTCATTAGGATAAAGAGCATTCTTAACTTCATCATTTAATTGTTGACCTGCTGCAACATCATGGCAAAATTCACTATCGGAAAATTAAAAACAAGGGCTATCACTATCAAGAATAATAGGTGCAGGAGGACGGGTAACAGGTCTGGGTCGGGAAGCCGGGGGAAGGGTAGTAGCTTGGCGACTAGATTCACCAATTTTAGATTTTCCCTTACCACCAAATATTTTTTTCCAAGAAAATGCCATATTAATTATAATTATGCAAACTAAAACAAACAAAAATATATTCTTAAAACTTAAGAGCTGGAACGAGTTTACCGAGACGAACAACTACTTGAAAATTGAAAATCGTTGAAGACTTGAAGACTTGAAGACTTCAATTCACCAACTTCACAATTTTTCACGAAATTGCAATAAAAAAGTAAGCAATTATAGAAGAGAATTAGATATAGGTTGAGAGAGATTGATGAATTTGTGAGTAAAAATGAAAGAATGAGGGGGTATTTATAGTTGAAAATTGGGAAAAAGTATAATTATATAAAGTTTGGGGGCCAAATGGCTATTTTTTGAACTCCCAAACGGCTATTTTTTGATGGCCAACGGCTAGATTTTAAAATCTGACCATTGGTCATTTTAAAAAAAAAAAATTTTTTTTTAAAATAATAACCGTTGAGGACCGTTAGGCCCGGTTGAACCGGCCCAGGCCCGCCTGCCGGTCCCGGGCTTAGCGGTCCCAGGCTCGTGGGCTATTTGTTTAAGACTGGCACGCTACGGGCTTATAGTACCATTTGGGACCGGTCCACTGAGACCGGCCCGTTTGGCCCGCGGTCCCGGGCCAGTTCCGGGCTGGGCCCGGCCCACAGTGCAGTCTTAGAGAGTATGTATCAAAGTCAAGACCTTCTCGTTGTCTATACCCTTTGACTACAAGTCTTGCCTTAAATTATCAATAGTGCCATCATCTTTCATTTTCCTCTTAAAAATCCATTTAGAACCCAAAGGTTTATTTCCGGGAGGAAGATCAACCAATTCCTATGTATGGTTGTTCAATAACGATTCTATTTCAGTATTGACTGCCTCTTTCCAAAACAATGATTTCGAAGAAGACATAGCTTCTTTAAGTGTTCGAGGCTCATTTTCCAATAAGAAAGTCACAAAATCTGGTCCAAATGAAGTAGACGTTCTTTGACGTTTTCTACGTCTTGGATCCTCCTGATTAAATGTACTTTCTTTTGTTTCTTCCCGAGGTCGTTACAAATAATCTTGCATTATTAATAATCTCAACATTATTATAATACCTGCAAATTCACGTCGTAATTTTGAAACTTAACATTGAAATTTTGTGAGACGTTAACTCTCTAACTTACTTTACGTTTTTTTTTTTGGTTGGAGTAATTTATATGTATGCAGTCATTTGTTCCCTTGATGCTTTTAGTTTTGGTCAGATTTGTAACATCTATAGTGAACCAGCAACTTCAGTCACTACAATTCTCTTTTACAGTGATCTTCTTCCTCAGAGTGCAGTGCTACAAAGTGTCGAGGTCGCAATTTAGCGCGTCCTTGATAAGCGGACACCATCCATCCTTCGTGGAGAAATTTGGTTTCATGGAGTGTTATGACTTGGCCAACAGTGGGGGGTTACCGGGCTTAATAAGACTCTGGTGGTGTGTCTTATCGGGAAATGACGTCATCTCCATATGTGTCATTATTATGCGTGTTTTCGAGACAGGGGCTGACGGCTTGTCGTTTCAGTTTCGGTGCCATCCTGCAGTCTTTCGCCTCGATTCCGGTGCAACTCTGCTGCCTTTTCCTTTGATTCCAATGCTACCCAATCCTATAAATAGGGGAGGGTTTGTTTTTTCAAAAATTCTTTGCCATTTCATCTCTTGCCCTTCTTTCATACCTCTCCTGTGTTTAACGTTTTCTTCGCTTCTTCTTCTTCTTCCCTTTTTTGTTCTTAGCCCTCTCTGTCACTTTACCATATTATCGTCGGGGAGATGCCTATATCACACTGGTCTCGAGAAGGGGTTTCTGACGCCACTCCGGCGCCCCCTTTTAGCGATGAGGGCATGATGGCGGAGGAAGGGGATAGCTTCCCTACCGTTGAGGCGTTGCTGCCGAGACACCCTATGTCTCGAAGTGATTTTCTCAAAGATCCTCCTCCTACTCCTATCCCTGTATTCTCCGAAACGGAGCAAGTTCACATTGATCTCCGTGCAAAGTATTACATCCCCGCCCACGTTGATATGGTTCCAACGGGAAGGGATTTTGTGGAAGCTCATAGGCCTGGGTACTGTGCCTTTTATGAGTACCCTTTTGTGATCGGTCATTCCTTCCCTCTTCTTCCGTTAGTGGAGGAATTCTGTCGATTCTACAGATCTGCCCGACTCAACTTTCTCCATATACGCTTAAAATACTCCTGCTGCTGATAAAATACGCAGAGTTGGTAGGGTGTAAGGTTACGGTTCACCACCTTTAGCACTTATTTTCACCCAGCTTTCACAGGGGTACCATGGTGCATTTGAGGAACCGGGGGACAAAAGGACTGGTAGTTGGGACCGACGACCGGGCGAGTCGTAAGTTTTGTCATAAGTACTTCTTCGTCACAACTGCCCACATCGTGTCTGACCCTGCTAGGTTCCCAGAGCGATACGATGAGAAACGTGAGTGTCACCACTTATTTTACCCCCTTTTTTTGTTTCTTCTTCATTTACCTTAGTGTTTGTTTACCTCTCGTTTGCAGCTATGGGACGTCCACCTCGCCCTATTGCAGGTATAAGGGATTAGGTAGCCCGTCTGCTCCCCCATGCAGTGGAGACTCGAGACTGGCCTGCTTTCGTAAAACGCTTCGGGCCGAGAGTCTCGTCTGGTAAGTGCTTTCCCTTATATCACTCGTTGATTGTATGCCGTTGCTTATTGATACAACTTTTTTCGATAACAGGTCGGGGAGCTTCTAGGCGTAGGGCCCCAGTCCCTGCATTTTGACAGGTCGTTGCTGCTGCAGGGATGCAGTTTACACTAAGTGAGTCCGTCCGGGAGGGTCGGGCTTAATCGATACAGATAGGGATCCTTCTCGCGAGATGGTCGTGAGGGAGGATACATCTTCCGTGCCGGTCTATCACCCTGCAGACGAATCCTCTAATGGGGACGAGTCATTGCTAAGGAAAAGGAGGAGAGTGGAGCTCGGGAAAGAGGTGGCCATGGACACTGGTAGGAGCAAGATGGGTGCTTCGCGGACGGCACCTGTGCCCTCATTTATGGCTGATGCTATTGCGGCGGGGAGGTCCCCTAAATCGAAAGGGGTATACCCAGGAGGTAGTTCTTCGGAGGGGGCCTACGTGTTGAAAGCGATGGCTCGGGTTCAGATGTTGACCCGGCAGACATTCGTGAATTTTTAGAGCGTCACACTCATGTGGAGGTTAGGATGGATGGCTCAGATTGGCATATAGTTGTCCCTGGGGACTATAACATGTTGTCGAACTGTGATCAGGTGGCATCTGTTTTAGTCCCTTTATGTGCCGCCCCTGAGAGTGAGGCTCTTAGAACGATGAACGTCACGGAATTGTCCCGGAACGTCGCCGGCATGGCCTTGCGGGTAGATATCTTTCTCTTCCATTTCATCGTTGGGTTCGCGCTACTATTTTTGGCCTGTCTTTTTGTTTTGACTTTTTCTTGTTGTACCAGACCCTTATCATGGAGATTGAACGCGAGCGCCGGGAAAGGAAGAGGACAGCCGTCTATGAGAAGATGTTCTCCAAAAATCAGGAATACCGCACCAAGCATCCTGCGATGGCCGACATCTACCATCAGGACCCCGAATTCCAGTTGTTCCGTGAAGGGCTTAAACAGAGTGAGGACCAACTGGCGCGCAAGGTCGAGGAGCTGCGAGAGCGAGAAGAGGATCTCATGAAGGTCGTTGCCCGCAATAGTGAACTCTAAGCGCCCCTCAAGGCTAAGGACGATGAGCTCGAATTAAGTAGAGGGGTGATGGATGAGAATACTGACCTGCAAGCAAAGGTGGCCAGTTTGACCACTGAATTGGGTATGAAGGCGGTGGAGATTGACGGTCTTAAGGGCGAGTTGAGTGTGAGCGCTGATAGATTGGCGACCGTTATTTCCGAAGCGGCGGTATTGGAAGATACTCTTTGCATCTGTAGGTCGGAGGGGACCAAGGAGAACGAGGCGTTTGAGATTAAGGTAGTGGGGCTCGAGGGACGTGTAAAGGAGCTGGAGGCGGAGTTATCCGCAATGACCGGGCAGATGGCGTCACTGAGGGCGGAAGACGTGCACGGAAACTCGCAACCTTCTACGTCTCGTGCTTCAACCGATCCTGGTGTGCCTTGTTGTTTGTATGAGTTATGGGTTCATGCCGAGGCCAAGCTCGATGTTTACAAGGCTCTTCATGCTGAGGGGAGGGCGTTTGAAGCCGAGCTTCAGGATGTGCGTGCCAAAGCTCATGCAGCTCGTGAGGAATACGGGTACGACCCTCTTTTGCCTGATGGGGATGACATCAATTCTGACGATGCAAACCGTCTTGCTTCCGACTCTTGGTATGAAGATGTGTATGGTACCGCGGATGCTGCATAATAATAATTTAATTTTTTTTTTTGTTTGTACTTACTTTTGTCGTAGGATTTTTGTAAGGGCGTCTTTGAGCCCAATGTAAAGATAGGTGCCAGTGACAATTTGTTGTAATAAAGAAATTGTTTTGTTGAATTCTTTAGCTGAGACTTTAGTTTCATCTAGACCCTTGAAAGAAATAATCACCTATTCCTAGCCTCGCAAAGATCAACAATGACACGAAAGGGGGAAGCAAGATTAAAAGCGATAGTAGGCGTCACTAGCAACCTTATGGATTCTATCAACGAAGTCGGCCGGGAAGACAATGAAAATACAACGCCAGGCGCCACACCCGAGGGAGATATCTCACCCCCCCTCCCGCACGAAGGCGTGACTGTCTCGCGCGAGAGGGAAACTTCAACATCACAGCAGGAGAAGCTCCAACGGCTGTGAAAAGACTATTAGAAGAGTGGTTAACAAACACCTTGAGCGGTATACTCGACAAACCTTTTCAAAGGGATATCGGAGGCACAATGCACGCTGACACCACATCTATCACCGATGATCCAGAAACTCCACGCACAGGTGATGCTCACATTGACAACGATACAGGTAACGACGCACTTGCAGCCATCCTAAAGAAAATGGAAGAAATGGAAAATGAGAACAAATCGCTCCGTGATCAGATGAAGGAACACCAAGAAAGGGTCGTAAAATACCGGGCGCTCCAAAGATGCTATTAAAACGAGATGTCGGCCGATTCATCGAGCAGCCCTACAGTGAAGTGGCAGCCCCCCATGCTATTCTTAAAACCTTCAAAATGCCGCCATACTTAAAAATATACGATGGCACCACAGACCCAGAAGATCACATAATCCACTACGTCACGACAGTGAAAGGCAATGATCTGTCGAAAGAGCAGGTGTCATCGGTGCTACTGAAAAAGTTCGGTAAAATCCTAACAGAGGGGGCACTGACGTGGTATTGCTAACTGCCGGCACGGTCGATATCAATGTTCGAAGAAATGGCAGATAAATTCGTCACCGCTTATGCAGGAGCGAAAAAAGCAGAAGCCAGGGTAAACGACATCTTCGCTGTTAGACAGACGACAGGCGAGGGACTTCGGGATTTCCTAGCCCGATTCAATAGAGTAAGAATGAGCCTACCCAATGTATTGGAGGGGATGGCGGTAGCAGCCTTCCAAAATGGGTTAAATAGAAACGGGTCGAAAGCAACAAAAAAGCTGCTAAGTAGGCTCATGAAATACCCTCCCACTACGTGGGAAGAAATCCATAACGCATATTGTGCCGAAGTAAGGGCAGATGAGGATGACTTAAAAGGTCCGATCCAATGGCTAACCTCAGTACAAACCGAACTAAGGAGAGACCGTCGTAAGGACGGTCGAAGGGACCAACTATCCCGTTTCAATCGAGAGAGGCATCAGCCCTACATCCGGACATCCATCCCACCTCCACCACGACATGCAGACGTCACGCCCCAACGCATCGTGCCACAGCGAAATGAGAGAGGTATGCCCCCATTATTGTCTGCTTATAACTTTTGCGTTTCTCCTTCAGAAATAGTGTATGCACTAGAAAAGCTCGGCACGAAGGTGCAGTGGATGCAAAAAATGAAGTCGGATCTAAGCATCCAAAGATCAAACGTTCTGTGCGAGTTCCATCAGGAAAGGGGACAAAGACTGAAGATTGCATAGGCTTGCGACAGGAAGTGGTAAGAATGCTGAACCAAGGACACCTGAAAGAACTGCTGAGTGATCGAGGACGGGCTAACTTCGCTCGTGGGCGCGATCAACCCCAAGGATCCCCAAAACCATCTTCACCGGCTCGTGTCATACAAATGATCATTAGCGGCAGTGAAGATACAGTAATCGACCATGTGAAGTTCACCACTACACATAAAGTCAGGCGAACAGTCGCTCACGAACGGTATGATCACCTCGAAGATAGTATCATCTTCGATAAGTCAGATACCCACGGTCTGTCTTTCCCTTACTATGATGCTCTAGTTATAACTTACGTATTGTGGATACTGATGTAAAAAGAATAATGGTGGATGATGGAAACGGTGCGTGTATTACCCACCCACGAGTCCTCGCATGGATGAGACTCGAGGATAAGATAGTACCGTGCTGCATAACACTAACGAGTTTTAATAATGCAGTTGAACGAACCTCAGGAGAGATAATGCTGTCGTTCTGGCTGGAGGAGTCACTCTGGAAACGACTTTTCACGTCATGGACCAGGAAATAGCCTACAACGCTATCATAGGACGTCCATGGATACACGCCATGCGAGCCGTCCCTTCAAGTTTCTACCAAGTGACCATATTTCCTACCCCATGGGGAATATTCAGCATCCGGGCGAGCAACGTACCGCCCAAGAATGTTACCGCATCGCCCAAGATTGTGCGCACACCCAACAACTAAAGGGAGCGAGTGCGGAAGCATAGCAATCAGCCATGTCGGGAACCGAACCCGACATACAAATAGTGGCCATTAAAGATCCAGATGTCGTAGGGGCCTGCAAAGCAACTGTGGAAGACCTCGACCCCGTTCAATTGGATAACACTGACAGCACGAAGAAAGCTTATATCGGTCACAACCTCTCAGAACCAAGTAAGTTCCATGAATTCTTAACTAACAACGCTGATCTGTTTGCATTCTCCCATTCAGATATGCCGAGAATCCCAAAGGACATCGCCACACATCGGCTAAAATGTCGACCCTCTCTACCCGCTTGTGCGGCAAAAGAGGAGAAAGTTCAACGCCGCAATCAACGACACCGTTAGTGAAGAAATCGATAAGCTACTCACTAATGGTTCCGTCCGAGAATCAAAGTATCCTGAGTGGGTCGCCAATGTGGTCATGGTAAAAAAGAAAAACGAGAAATGGCGGATGTGTGTCGACTTCACCAACCTCAACAAAGCATGCCCAAAAGATTCCTTCCCACTACCACACATCGACCAGCTCATCGACGCAACAGCGGGTCACGAACTATTAAGCTTCCTAGATGCCTATTCTGGCTACAACCAAATCCTAATGGCAGAAGAAGATCAAGAAAAGACCACCTTTATCACCCACCAGGGGACGTATTGCTACAGAGTTATGCCGTTCGGACTCAAGAACGCAGGGGCGACGTACCAAAGGTTGGCCACCAAAATGTTCAAAGAACAACTTGAAAAAACTATGGAGGTCTACATCGACGACATGTTAGTGAAGTCAAAAAAGAAGGAGGATCACATTGGTCATCTGAAGGAGGCCTTCGAAATATTGAGGCAATACGGAATGAAATTGAATCTAGAAAAATGTGCCTTTGGCGTAGCCTCGGGTAAGTTCCTCGGTTTTCTAGTATCACAAAGGGGTATCGAGGTCAATCCAGACCAGATCAAGGCCATCGAAGGAATACCAGAGACGTTGACCAGCAAAAAGTAGGTACAGAAGTTGACGGGACGAATAGCCGCCCAATCGAGGTTCATCTCACGGTCATCAGATAGGTGCCATAAATTTTTCAATGTACTGAGGAAGGATCACGGATTATAGTGGAACTCGGAATGCGTCGACGCCCTAAATAAATTAAAAGCATACCTATCCTCACCGCCACTACTGGTCAAGGCAGATCATGGCAAATGCCTCCTGGTGTATCTAGCAGTCTTCGAAGTCGCGGTAAGTGCAGTTCTGGTCCATGAAAGCAAAGGTACACAGTCTCCAATCTTTTATATCAGCAAAACCCTAATTGATGCCGAAACGAGGTACCCCCACCTTCAGAAATTAGCTCTAGCATTAGTCGTAGCTTCACGAAAGCTTAGACCATATTTTCAATATCACCCCATAAAGGTGGTGACAACCTTCCCCCTCAGGGGCATCCTACACAAACCCAAACTATCGGGCAGGTTGGCCAAATGGGCCATAGAATTAAGCGAGCACGATATAACATATTAACCGCGAACTGCTATAAAGTCACAAGTGCTCCCCGACTTCGTCGCCGATTTAAGTGTGGAAATATTGCCTGAAGCGGAGCAGGAGGCGCTCCGTGCGTCATCTCTTTCTGACCTATGGGTCCTCTATACCGACGGTGCATCTAACGCGTCAGGCTCGGGACTGGGACTCATCCTCAAAGTCCCTACAGGCGAAGTGATTCGCCAATCTATACGATGTGCCAAAATGACTAACAACGAGGCCGAGTATGAAGCTGTCAT
The DNA here is from genome assembly GCF_001879085.1 of Nicotiana attenuata. Taxonomy (NCBI): domain Eukaryota; kingdom Viridiplantae; phylum Streptophyta; class Magnoliopsida; order Solanales; family Solanaceae; genus Nicotiana; species Nicotiana attenuata. The sequence goes on along the minus strand of NW_017670341.1, from coordinate 139,886 downwards.
TGCAGGATTGAAATTAGCCCTAAAATATGGCGCTCGACGACTCGTCTTACATTGCGACTCCCAACTCATGGTGAATCAAGTCACTGGGACTTTCCAAATCAAAGAACCGAGACTACAAAAGTACCAGTCAGAAATCCACAAACTACTATCGGAATTCGATGAATGCCGCCTCGACCAGATATCCAGGGTGCAGAATGCCGAAGCAGACGGCCTCGCCAAATTTGCGGCAGCCACCAGAAATAACAACAAAGAAAACGCGGTCATCCTCCTCCATTCCTCGATAGACCAGGTCGAGGTACATTCTATAAATCTGACTTGGGACTGGCGCAATCGTATCGTGACTTATTTGTAGGAAGGAACGCTCCCGCAAGATAAGAAAGAAGCCAAAAAGCTCCAAATACAGGCGGCCAGGTACAGCCTTGTGAATCACGACCTTTATAAAAGGACGTTCGGTGGCCCCCTCGCCAAATGCCTCGGACTAAACCAAACCAGGCGGGTATTAGAAGAAGTACACGAGGGGTGGTGCTCATACAGGAAACCATGCCCTTGTCAGATGCCTCATCCGTGCGGGATACTACTGGCCCACCATGAAAAAAGAAGCCGCAGACTACGTCATAAAATGTGAACAATGTCAAAAATACGCCCCTATGATACACTAAGCAGGAGAACTGCTACACTCCGTCACTTTGCCATGGCCGTTCATAAAGTGGGGGATGGATATTGTCGGACCCCTTCCAGCAGGGCGAGGTAATATAGGCTTCCTTTTGGTTTTAACTGACTATTTTTCTAAATGGGTGGAAGCAGGTGCATACACGCAGATACATGAGCAAGAAGTTATCGCATTCATATGGAAAAATATAATATGCCGCTTTGGCATTCACAAGAAATCAGCAGCGACAACGGACCCCCAGTTCGTCGGAAAGAAAACAACCGAGTTCTCTGAAAAATGGCACATAAAGCGCATACTCTCCACACCATACCACCCCGCCGCCAACGGTCAAGCCGAGTCTTCCAATAAAACGATATTGAATATATTAAAAAACAAGCTCAAGGACGCCAAAGGGTTATGGCCTGAACTACTGCCAGAAGTACTATGGGCATACTGCACCACGCCAAAAACTAGCACAGGCGAAATGCCATACTCCTTAGTCTACGGGACTGATGCGGTTATACCCGTTGAAGTCGGAGAACCTATCCTGAGATACTCCAACGAGAGCGGACCAAGTAACGACGAAAGTAGATTACATGACCTAGATGAAGTCGGGGAGCGAAGGGACATAGCTCACATAAGGATGGTAGCCCAAAAACAACAAGCAGAAAGGCACTATAACAGGAAAGCCAAAATACGACCACTCAATGTCGAAGATTACGTTCTCAAAGCTAAAACACAGGCAGCAAAAGACCCTAATGAGGGAAAGCTGGGAACAAATTGAGACGGGCCATAAAAAATCACAGCGTCAAGGAGCGTTCCAGTTAGAGACAATGGAAGGAAAACTACTCCAAAACAATTGGAATGTCGCCCATCTAAAATACTTCCACTTCTGAAAAAAGGCGCCCCCTAAGTCGTACTCTTTTTCCCTCATCCGTGTTTTATCCCAATCGGATTTTCTCGGTGAGGTCTTTAATGAGGCGGCAAAGGAGATGCCTCGAGGTCCGAAGTGTTGTTCATTACCCTGCCCGTCAGTATAATCATCGGGCCGAGTAATGAAGGGACTGGGCATAGATAGCCAAATCTCCATTGTATGTACAAAGTCAACGCGTATTTTCTACGAGAATATAATCAAATCTTCATTGTATGTACAAAGTCAACGCGTATTTTCTACGAGAATATAATCAAATCTCCATTGTGCGTACAAAGTCAACACATACTTTCCATGAGAACATAATCAAATCTCCAACGTATGAATGAAACTAGCATCCACTATACTCCAACGAACAGAATAGAGCGCAACCCTTACGACGGGATACTACTTCGACACCAGCTCGAAAGTAACATCCCACTAGCTAAGGCCATCGACTAAGAAATGTGTTCGACCTCGCTCGAACCACGATGGGATACTACTTAGACGCCAGCTCGAAAGATAACATCCCATTGGCCAAGGCCATCGACTAAGAAACGTGTTCGACCTTGCTCGAAGTACGACGGGATACTACCTCGATGCCAGCTCGAAAGTACATCCTACTGGCTAAGGCCATTGACAAAACAAAAATACGCAAAAAAAAAGGAGTCCGACCTCACTCGAAATAAAATCGATTTGACAGTCCGACAAATGCCCAGAAGGCCATGAAAATTACAAAGGTTACCGCCAAATCAACAAAATAATTTCTTCATTACAACAAATTGTCACTGGCACCTATCTTTACAATGGGCTCAAAGACGCCCTTACAAAAATCCTACAACAAAAGTAAGTACAAAAAAAATTTAAATTATTATTATGCAGCATCCGCGGTACCATACACATCTTCATACCAAGAGTCCGAAGCAAGACAGTTTGCATCGTCAGAATTGATGTCATCCCCATCAGGCAAAAGAGGGTCGTACCCGTATTCCTCACGAGCTGCATGAGCTTTGGCACGCACATCCTGAAGCTCGGCTTTAGACGCCCTCCCCTCAGCATGAAGAGCCTTGTAAACATCGAGCTTGGCCTCGGCATGAACCCATAACTCATACAAACGACGAGGCACACCAGGATCGGCTGAAGCACGAGACGTAGAAGGTTATGAGTTTTCGCGCACGTCTTCCGCCCTCAGTGACGCCATCTGCCCGGTCATTGCGGATAACTCCGCCTCCAGCTCCTTTACACGTCCCTCGAGCCCCACTACCTTAAGCTCAAACGCCTCGTTCTCCTTGGTCCCCTCCGACCTACAGATGCAAAGAGTATCTTCCAATACCGCCGCTTCGGAAATAACGGTCACCAATCTATCAGCGCTCACACTCAACTCGCCCTTAAGACCGTCAATCTCCACCGCCTTCATACCCAATTCAGTGGTCAAACTGGCCACCTTTGCTTGCAGGTCAGTATTCTCATCCATCACCCCTCTACTTAATTCGAGCTCATCTTCCTTAGCCTTGAGGGGCGCTTAGAGTTCACTATTGCGGGCAACGACCTTCATGAGATCCTCTTCTCGCTCTCGCAGCTCCTCGACCTTGCGCGCCAGTTGGTCCTCACTCTATTTAAGCCCTTCACGGAACAACTGGAATTCGGGGTCCTGATGGTAGATGTCGGCCATCGCACGATGCTGTGTGCGGTATTCCTGATATTTGGAGAACATCTTCTCATAGACGGCCGTCCTCTTCCTTTCCTGGCGCTCGCGTTCAATCTCCATGATAAGGGTCTGGTACAACAAGAAAAAATAAAAACAAAAAGACAGGCCAAAAATAGTAGCACGAACCCAACGATAAAATGGAAGAGAAAGATATCTACCCGCAAGGTCTTGCCGGCGACGTTCCGGGACAATTCTGTGTCGTTCATCATTCTAAGAGCCTCGCTCTCGGGGACAGCACATAAAGGTGCTAAAATAGACGCCACCTGATCACAGTTCGACAACATGTTATAGTCCCTAGGGACAAGTATAATCGGAGAATAATGCATAAAATGAAATAGGAATAGATCAATCTCATTGATATTTTACATTTCTTCATTCATTAGTCGATGAAGATCACTGTTTTTTGTCTTCCATGGGAAGGCTCCTCTTTCTAAGAAGATTACAGAGGAGAAATAAGAGAGAGAAAAAGCCACCCTTTCATTGAGAGACTCCTCCCCTATATATAGTTATGGAATTGTTTGATTCTAAAGATATTGGAATCTTATTGAATAAATCAATCAAAGAAAATGAAGGGGTGAATCTCAGCTAAGCATAATAAGCTCTAGAATAGAAGACACAAGTAATGAACACGATGGAAAGTATTTGTTGACCTTATGAGATAGGCGGTAATTGTACAGTGAGATTGACAATCTTCAATATAGGAGAGAGTTTACAAGTTTTGCTTTTAACTAAAAAGGCCCAAAAAACCGAAAAAGATCCCTCTACTAGGTATTTTCTCCATTATATATAAGGGTTAACCCCTTTCTGCACCCTAGAGAACATACCCTAGGGAATATTCGTGAGAATATTTCGAATACCCCTTATTGGGCCTACACTGCTGCAACAGCTATTTGTCCTCTATCCGCTATCTGTCGTCCCTCGTAGGGCGTCCCGCTTATGAAGATCTCGTCTTCCATTGCCTTTGTCAAATGGCTGTGGTCATCCAAATTTGGACTCATACACAAAGGTTGATTCAACATGAGTTAGTTCTTAATGACCAAGACAATTATCTGTTACATATCCTTATTTTCCTCTAGAGCTGTTTTGTAGCTTAATTCTAGATATGTATCTTAAAGTCGTTCAAGTAAAACATTAGTTAATCATCATTGGCACATTCAAGGTTTGCAATTTATGAGTTTGTACGACAATCTCAAGTTAATAGTATGATAATAACTGGCCGGATTCACAGTAAACTTATAGATGGTTAGTGGATTTCTTATTATATAAGACAAGTTTGGTGCACAAAGTATCCTAATGCAAGCAATATCGGCTGTTTGTACCACTCGAACCCGTGACATGTACATCACAAGGTTTGATGTATACAGGATTTCTTAATATATATATATAAGGCCAGAATATAAAAGCTATTGGATTCACGTGAATGTTTAACATAACCTCTAGATCCGCCCTGTAATCATGGGTCAATCTCCCATTAACTTTTTTTTACCTTGTTTTTTACCTTGTTTATTGTGGTCTACATTATCATATAAACCTTGATTTTTCTACCATTTCTACTAGCTAGTCATTTGTGGATCATTTGAAAAAGAGCTTTTACCATTTCATAATCCATAATCTTGATTTTTAAGCTACATAGATTAGATTTGAGTTTCTTTGAGAAATCCAGTTGCATTATTTTACGTTCAGTATATGGGGTTGAGTAATACTACAATTTTGGTGACATTGCTTGTAGCCCGTCCTACTTGCTTTCTTTACTACATAAATAAGAGCATAAGCAAAGTTAAGGGATCCTGTCTAACTAGTGCCTAAGAGTTAGAAAGCTATCTTCGTTCAACAGATTTGTGCTTGCGTCAATAATATGTTGGCAGGGAAGGCGTTGCATTGGTGCATATATAGTGCCACTAGGTGTTGTGCGCATGGGGGCGCATGATGCTCCGATCGAAAATAAATCAGTGGGGTCATGCAGGTACGACTGAATATGCATTAGAAAGGTCAATCCTCCCCTACGACACAAAAAAAATCGGGCCGAACTTCTAAACCGCTCGCTTCCATAGAACAATATCGTGGCAACATAGACCTAATTGGTTATATTGGATCCTTGGGAACCATCACAAATACGGCCGCCCTATATTGTTTGAACGAATATGATGTGTCGTCCAACGGAGCCTAGAAGAAGGTGACTAGCTCAGACAACGCTGGCTGGTCAATTTCAGAGATCTTAACGGTCGGCAAATCGGAGATGGCTAAGCTCATGACTTAGATTGTTCAACTTCTTGCGACCGTCGTGGGTTGTGTCCTTGAGAAAAACTTGTGAATTTATTCTAGGTTGGGTAACTTGTGCCTAGTCCGGTCTTGCTTTGACTTGTAACGTTGGCATTGGTAGTGTGAAGATTAGAGCTGGAAGCAGAGCATTTGAGCTCAGCCATGTCTGCCATGGCAGATGAGGAAGCTTCTAGAACTGTATGGAGGAATGAAGAAGAGAAATGGAGAGAATTATAAAGAGAAGCTCAAAACTTTCTACTGATACTTCACAGGGTATATATACACGTGCATATGCACAACTGGCAAAGACTAACCACTAACAAAGAATCAACTAACTCTAACCACTAACTAACTCCAACTAACTATACTTGAAAATAATCTGATAAATATCTCAATACCCCCCCTCAAGTTGGAGGTGGTGAAAACACTGCCAACTTGGCTAAGACACCTGAATGTTTAATGCCTGTTAAAGCCTTGGTAAGAACATCTGCAAGTTGTTGATCAGTGGTTATGTGATGCAATGAGATGAGGCCCTCTTGTAACTGTTTCCTCACAAAGTGACAGTCAACCTCGATATGTTTGGTGTGTTCGTGGAATACAGGATTTCTTGCTATGTGCATGGCTGACAAGCTATCACAGAATACTGGAATTGGATGTATAGATGGAACTTTCAATTCAGCTAAAAGTCTTCTCAGCCACACTAACTCACCAACCAGTTTTCTAAGTGATCTGTACTCTGCCTCTGTAGAAGATAATGAAACAACTTCCTGTTTCTTGGACTTCCAGCTGAGTGGACTGTTTCCCAACAAAACAATATACCCGCTTACAGATCTTCTTGTATCTGGACAAGAGGCCCAATCTGAGTCACAGAAGCCCCTAACAGTCCAGTATTCAGATTTGAACATGAGAATACCTAAAGTAGGATCACCCTTGAGATGTCTCAATAGATGATAGGCAGCCTTCAAGTGAGGTTCTCTAGAATCTTGCATAAATTGGCTCAAATGTTGAACCCCAAAAGCTATGTCCAGTCTAGTATTGGTAAGGAAGTTTAGCTTCCCTATTAACTTCCTATAAAATGTTGGATCATCTAAAGGCTTGCCCTCCTTGGCTTTAAGTTTTTCATTAGGATCAAGTGGGGAGCTGAAGGCAGTGTAATCCAAGCAATTGTACTCTTTCAATAGATCCAGAACAAATTTCCTTTGAGAGATGATCACACCATCAGGCTTGTACAACATTTCTAGGCCCAAGAAGTAGTGCGGAGTACCTAGGTCCTTTATTTTGAACTTGTCATGAAGAAAAGTTTTCAATTGTAGTATTTCCTTCATGTCTGTCCTGTAACCAAGATGTCATCTACATAGACTACAACATAGACCACTGAACCTCCATGTTGTTTGTGGAACAATGAATAGTCATTTAGTGAATGGCTGAAGCCTTTAGAGCACTAGGCTTCAGGTAGCTTTTCATACCACTGTCTGCTGACTTGTTTTAGCCCATACAAAGACTTATTCAGCTTGCAAACCAATGACTTATCCTCCACCATGAGACCTGGTGGTATTTGCATATACACATCTTCATGTAAATCCCCATGGAGAAAAGCATTATTGACATCCAACTGGAACATTGCCCAACTGTGCTTCACTGCTACTGCAATTAAGGTTCTCACTGTGGTCATTTTAACCACAGGAGAAAATGTTTCTGTGAAATCCACTCCTTCCTGTTGAGTATAGCCTTTCACAACAAGTCTGGCCTTATACCTCTCTATTGTGCCATCACACCTATGTTTTATCTTGTAGACCCATCTACAACCTATTGCCTTTTTATCAGATGGGAGAGGAACTAGGTTCCAGGTGTTATTAGTATAAAGGGCTTCAAACTCTTGAATCATGGCTGCCTGCCAAGCAGGACTGACAACAGCTTTCTCAAAAGAAGATGGCTCACTAACATTACAAACACTGTTAACCAAGGCCTGACTACTAGGATTTATTGATTCATGGGCTATGTGGTGACACTTATAGAACAAGGAGTTGAGAGAAAAGAAATTTTCATTAGTGTTGCTGATTTTGTGGACAGAATCCTTTAGATAGGTAGGTGCTTTGTGTTCCCTTTGTGACCTTCTCAAGAGTGTGGGAGGATGATGTACTAGTGAAGAATCAATGGATGGAGGTGGATGTGATGGAGATGGTGTAGAAGTGTTCGGAAAGGAAGTTGGAACTGGAGAAGTAGAAGATCAAAGTGGTGAAGGAAGTGGAGCAGGCACTGGATCATAACTAGGTGAATTCATGTGTGATATCAAAAGAGGAATCATTGGTCTGCATTTCTGCAACATCATTGTGGCCAACAGGTTTATCAGAGGAAGTAATATCAAAACATGTAGGGAGTGACTCAGATTTGGACTTGGAATAAATGCCAAAAGGAAAAATGGACTCATGAAACACAAGATCTCTGGTGATGTGTATTTTCCTTGTTCATAAGTTCAGTAGAAAAACATGTGGAACAGACCTTGGTTCAAACTTGTTTAGGTGGACCTTGGGTGTTGTAGGGAAACACAAGCAACCAAAACTTCTCAACTATGTGTAATCTGGTTGTTTGTTATACAATACTTCAAAAGGAGACTTGTTTTGGAGATATGTAGTGGGCAGTCTATTTACAATGTGAGTTGCTGTCAAGACACATTCCCCCCAGTACTTCAGAGGCAATTTGGACTGAAAAAGCAAGGCTCTGGCTGTTTCAAGAAGATACCTATGTTTCCTCTCTACCACTCCATTTTGTTGTGGTGTATATGGACAAGTTCTTTGGTGTATAATGCCTTTTGACTGGAAGAAAATATTGGTTTCTTGGTTATTGAATTCTAATCCATTATCAGACCTAATGGACTTGACTTTGGTTTTGAACTGGTTTTCAACAAGGGAAATGAAAGCTTTGATTGCTTGTAGTGCATTACTCTTGCAGGCTAGTAGTTGAGTCCACGTAGTTCTACTAAAATCATCCACTATGGTAATGAAGTATCTGTATTTGTCATGAGTATGTTCATGTTAGGGTCCCCATAGGTCCACATGAAGCAATTCAAAGGTTTTGGAAGAGGTACTAACTTTCTGAGGAAAGGGAAGTCTTGTTTGTCTGGCCATGGGACAAATTGTACACATGAATGGTTGTTTTTGGAAAAAATCAGCAGGTATGCTAGAGATGTGTCTCATTTTTGCAAATGGCACATGTCCAAGTCTATTATGCCACAATATATCTACACTATTGGAGAAACATGATACAGATTCAGACAATCCATTGTTCAAAGTAGAAGTATGAGAAGTAGGAATGTTCTTCATTCGATTCAGAGATGGCTTATTTACAAATGAAGGCAGATAACTCTGAGTATTATTCAAGGAAGGACTATTTACATCACATGAATGATTGAAGGTCACAGAAGTGTTATTGTCCCTCAGGCACTTGGAGCAAAGCAAGTACAAGCCATTCCTCACTTTACCAATCTCCAGAGGCCTCTTCACTGAAGGGGCCTGCAGAAGACAAGTATTGTCAGTGAATGATGCCGTTCCTCTGAGATGTTTGGTTAACCAATAGACAGAACCAGGTTAAACTTGAAAGAGGGAATAAGGAGAACTTTCTGCAATACTATTTTTGATGTGAGAACAACATCACCAATTTCAGACACTTTAACTTTATATCCATTGCGTAAGACTACTAGAAGAGGATAAGGTAGGAATTGAATGTTGGACAATAAGGATTTATTAAAGGTCATGTGATTGGAAGCCCCTGAATCCAGTATCCATGTATCAGTCTTGGACTCAAAGCATTTGCAAGCAAGTTTACCAAAATCAATAGAAGAGGTGCATACTATCATACCTGCAAAGTTGGCAGCATTGACACTAGATGAGTAAGAGCTTCCTGCTGCTTTCCCTGCATCCCCATTCCTCTCATGAAACTGCTGAAGCATACTTACCAGTTGCCCATATTGCTCCTGAGTAAGACTCATATTTCTGCCATCATCTTGTGCCTTGTTTTCAGTTTCCTCCCCAGTAGTAATTTCATCAGCAATTCCTTGCACATTTGCTACTACTCTTTTTCCTCTGTTGTTGTATCTAGGACCTTGGCCTTGATCATAATTGCGGTTATTAGAGAATTGTCTAGGGGTAAAATTCTGAGTAGAGTAATTCTGTGGATAGCCATGTAACTTGTAGCACCTTTCCTTACTATGTCCTGGTCTTTTGCAATAGTCACATATGAGTCTGCCCCTAGAAATCCCACGATTGTTGTTATCTGTTGGAAAGTTTGTCCTAAAAGGATTCTGTCCTGAAGTACCCACATTCAGTGAAGTTGACTCAACAATTAGGTGGTTATTTGGCTTGATCTCTCTTTGTTTTTCATCTTGAACTAGTAGTGAAAAGGCTTGTGCCAAATTAGGTAATGGATTCATCATAAGTATACTTCCTCGAACTACTGTGTATATTTCATTCAATCCCATAAGAAACTGTATTAGCCTCCTATCTTGTTCAGCCTTATACATGCTCTCCTTTGCTCCACAATTACAAACGCAATTGCATTGATTCTTCTTGCTCAAAGTAGCAAGTTCTTCCCAGAGTTTCTTCAACTTAGTGTAGTAGGCAGTAATGTCTAGAGTTCCTTGGAAGAGATCATTGATTTCTTTCTGAATTTGATACAACCTAGCTCCATTAGTTTGTTTATACCGATCCTCCAATTCCTTCCAGAGTTCAACAGCATCGCTTGCATATTCCACACTGTCTGCGATTTCCTTAGAGAGTGAGTTTAGAATCCAAGATGTTACCATATTGTCACAACGTTCCTATTGTCGAAATTGAGGTGATGAAGTATCAGGTTGTTTACACTCTCCGCTTATGAAACCTAGCTTATTTTTCACAGATAAACCTCTCAACACACTTCTCCTCCAAGATCTATAACCTATTCCATCAAATGCAGTTGAAACTAGCATAGCTCCTGGGTTGTCAGATGGATGAAGATACAGAGGATCACTAGGATCAAGTCCTGTGCCCATCAGAGTGACGGTTGCAGCAGTTTCGACGCCGGTCGGATCGCCTTGATCGGTTACAGCCATAACGAAAGACAATTGAGGGAGAAAACAGGAGGAATTTCAACTCTCAGCTACTAGAGAACTCAATCAACAAGTAGATTAGATGAAAAATCTAGATCAGATCTAAAATCAAAAACCGGTGAAATCAAAAAGGAACAGATGAGAAGAGATTACAGTGATGAGATCTATCTGCGAGAACAACCTCGCTCTGATACCATGTGAAGATTGGAGCTGGAAGCAGAGCATTAGAGCTCAGCCATGTCTGCCATGGCAGATGAGGAAGCTTCTAGAACTATATGGAGGAATGAAGAAGAGAAATGGAGAGAATTATAAAGAGAAGCTCAAAACTTTCTACTGATACTTCACAGGGTATATATACACGTGCATATGCACAGCTGGCAAAGACTGACCAACAACAAAGAATCAACTAACTCTAACCACTAACTAACTCCAACTAACTATACTTGAAAATAATCTGATAAATATCTCAATAGGTAGCAATACGTGACACTGATATTTTGTGTATATTTACGAGGCATATGTACATATGACACATGAGTGAGCTGTCAAGAAGAAACAATTTTCTAACTTTAAATGGTTTTTTTTCTTGGATAAGATTAAAATCAAGGAAAAGTTATCTTCTGCCACTAGAAGATTTAAAATGAGGAAAAACCAAAAAAAATATGAAAAAAAATTCGTTGGTATCATTGTTAGGTGACACTGACAGTTTAAACAAGGTTCTTTTGTCAGCTTCAGCAAGACGCCAGCTTAATGCCGCGACCTGTTCAAATCCAAAGCAATAAAGAAAAATTAATGGTTTTTATAAAGTTGGGAATTTTGGCTTCTAACTGTCAGAAAAAGGCTTGTTTTTATCATAGTTAAATAGCCTTCCAGATTCCATTAGTATCATATTTGGTCAACAGTAACAACAACATACCCAATATAATTTTACAAATGAAATCTGAAAAAATATATGCAGATTTTACCCCTACCTTATGTCGGTAAAGAGGCTACAGTTTTAATAGCAAAGATGTTAATATTTGTGCAGCTTAGTTGCAATAGTAAAGATGTTAATTTTTTCAGTATGGAGGCCCGTTCAAATTAGATGAGGTACTTTCCTTTTTAGTCTGTTTCAAAATAAATGACACACTTCTAAATTTAGAAATAATTCAACTTTAAACTCTTCATTTATCCGTTTTACCTTAATGCATGAGAAGCTTTTATAACCACATAAATATTTTGGCCTCACAAAGCTTTTACCCCTTAACTTTTTAAGACCACAAGTTTCAAAAGCCTACTTTTATTTCTTAAATTTCGTGTCGAGTCAAACTATCTTATTTAATTTAAATATGGTAGTAAGTATTCAATAAAATAATTGAGGTACATACAAATACAATCTAACTAGAACACTACTCCCTCCGGTTCACAATAAGTGTCCAATTAGATTTTTCATTTTGGTTCAAAATAAGTGTCCAGTTATGTAATCAAGAAAGAGTTCAATTTGTTTTTACAAAATAACCCCTATGTACATATCCCTAAAAAGTTTTCTTATTCCTCACATTAAATATTTAATTAGGGGTAATTTAGTCATAGTAGGTATTTTTATATAGAATTTAGTATTTACTTAATAGGCGTGCTAAAAGCAAATTGGACACTTATTATGAACCAGAGGGAGTATAATTATTGGGGGAAAAAGATAATTTCCCGCCAAAATTACCTCATCCATCCAAAATCCCATATATTTACAACATTCCCTCTCTCTCAAAAAAAACACACACACACAGATGAAGGGTACTTCCAAGATAAAAATGGCAGCAATATTGATAGTGGTGGTGAGTCTTGCAATGGTTCTAGGTCTAGTCTTAGTTCTACTTGCTGAGTTCTTCTGCTCCCTTTTACTTCGTCGTCGACAACGGTCAAAAACGGCTATAAATTCCACGTCAGCCTTCACCGCACAACCACCACCACCACCACCACGTCACCAAGATCAGACAATTGCTCCAATTCTTAGTAGCTTCTATGCACAAGGGGTTCTTCATGCTCCTAGAAATTTCCTCTTCCCTAACCACGATAACAACAACAACATCAGTAGCTTACCCGGTGTAATCTCACAAGTGCAGTCTGATGAGGATGGGGCGTACATAGACCTTAACCCTAAAGAAAATTTCGATTTTGAAATGCCAAATCGAAATTCTTCTTCACCTTATCCTTCCTTTATTCAAATTCAATCCCCTAAATTAGTACATGAAATACCACTACAATGTAGCACTAGTACATGTACAACTATGGAGCAATTTGTTTACATATCAAATCCAATTTATGATAATGAAAAACTCAGGCCTAGTACGGTTGATACGCCTTTTGAAACACCCAATTCATCGCCTTCTTGTCTCGAAACAATTGATAATTCTTCAGAGAAAGACGACGAAAATTATGGAATATCATCATCCTCATCGTCTAGTCCAGCTTCTTCAGTTCAATTAACTCCAATGAAGAAACTTCCAGCTGAGGCATGTTCAGTTTCACTTAGAGATGTTAGATCAATTATTACTATAGAAAGTAATTCTAATAGTAACAATTCTTCTTTTTCCTCTGGATCTCCTTGTACTTCTCCTTCTTGGTAAAATTTGTAAAAATTTATATACTTAAAATTTTATAGTTAGGGTTTGTTTTAGTGTTACGTTCTTTGTTTTATTTAGAGTTGCATTAATGTAGGTAAAATTAGGTCAGTTTGTTTATTCCTTGTTGTGAATGTAATAGGGATGCTAAAAAGGTGGTATAGAAAGAGTAATATTAGATTATTATAGACTTTGAAAGTTTGAAGGCGTGACAATGTGTGCACTTAGACCTAGGCCACGCCGATTTGTTTCTCTATGTAGTCTTCTTTTCAACTTGTCTGCTTGTGTATTGTTAAAGAGACATTCTTTGATCTGCTAAAGGAAAGCAAACATCATGTATTTACATTTTTTAGAGTTTAACTTTAATACCAACAGTGTCAAAAAGAATCCCATCATATCACCCACAAGAATTGTGGTATAAACGCTTTACTTTTCGACGTGGGACTTTCAGACACGAATTTAAATTTAGTCGGATTCCAATACGACTACCAAACATCACGTGAAAAACCAAAAAAAAATAGAAACTCTCATCATATCATTTCTTATGAAAGATGGCTATAGGTGATCGACCCATCCACGATGAGTAAGGATAGTAATTTGAAAAACAAAACGGTAATTTACTATAGCATGTTAAAATACTGATAATATTAAAAGAATTTTAAACTACAGCATATTATAGAAGTAAAAAGTACTCCCTCCGTCTCATTATAAGTGTCATGGTTACTAAAAATAGTTGTTTCAAATTATTTATCATTTGAGAAGTTTAAGACAAAATTGATTATATTTTTTTTTTTACCCTTAATAATCAATTGCATTCATATTTAGTACAAATATGGATAATGTCATTGATAGAGATGACACATAAATTGAGAAAATATTAATAAAATAAAGTAGTCAAAAATTATTCTTTCTTGAGGGACACACACAAAACAATTACGATATATATTATGAGACGGAGGAAGTAAAATACACGGTGTTGGAAATATAAACGTGCATGTGAAGAGGGAGTGGACCAAAGAAGACTAGAAGAGGCAAAAGATATCTCTATTTTTCATGGTAAAAGGACAACCTTGTTCGTTGATATCTATGAAGCAGAGTCAAAGAAAACAAAAGTTATGAGAAGGGAAACCTGTGATTTCTTTTGTCCTCTTAGAAAAGAGTGACTTTTGTTGGCCTCGATGCATGGCGCATGAACCCGATGAAACAGAATTAGTTCGTCGGGAAGTGTTATATTAAGGGCAAAGTGTTTTATATTAAAGGCGATTTAACACTCAGAATTCGAATTAAAAACCTTTGATTAAAATTGAAAGAGTGCTTATTATTTCACTATAATTTTTAATCGTCAGTTATATGTTTGAGTGATACACGTTTAATTAAGTGTTTGTTTAAAAGAAGATTTGCTACATTAACCACTACAGCCATTTGAAACTTGACATTTGCTGATTCTACTCCTTTTGTGTGATAATTGAAATATATATATTCCTCCCCGTTTCTTTTTATGATCTTATTTAGCTACCCGAAATGTTTTACCTGTAAGTAGAGCAGGGACGGATCTAGTGCATGGACTACGGGTTCCTGGGAATCCAGTAAGTCTTGCGTAGACCCTGTATTTATAGTAAGAAATTCACCAAATATTAGTAAATATCTGATTGTGAACCCAGTTATTATTGCATATTAATCTGAAATTACGGTAGGAATCCATAAGCCTTAAATCCTGAATCCGCCTCTCAAGTAGAGTCAAAGCATGCAGGGAACCGAACAAAAGTGGCACTTGAAAGTTTAAAAATTTTCCAAAAAATGAAACTTTTGAAATTCTTATCGTAATTCAAGACAGTCGTCTACAACAACAACAACAACAACAACAACATACCCAGAATAATCTCACTGGTGGAGTCTGGAGAGGATAGTAGTACGCAGACCTTACCCGTACCTGAAGAGGTAGAGAGACTGTTCCCGATATACCCTCGACTCAAGAAAAGGTGGAAAGAAAGAATAGGGGAGAAGAAGAGGAGGAAAGAGGGGGAGAAAGGCGCAAAGAGGAGAAAAAGTAGCATCAAATAGTAACCATCAGGGAGCAACAATATCAGTAAAAGGGAGAAAAATTTAAGTAGCATCAAATAGTAACAATCAGAGAGCAACAATCCCACTAGCAATTTACAAAAAAAAAAAAAAAAAAAAGAAAGAAACCTAATGGAAGTAAAAATAATCTATCTGAATGATTCCACTAGCATAACTCGAAATCAGCTAACTAATTTGTTTAACTTTCTGGCTACGAGCTCCAGCATTTGTTTTATGATATTAAGAATTGTATAAAAATTATTTATGATTGTGATAATGCCTAGGCTTTTCTGTTTCAAGTATGAAGGCTTCGATTTTCTTCGTAGGAAAAGAAGAAGAAATACATAAACGCCTCACAGACAGATAGTGAAGACACCCAACTTTTCTCCTTATACTAACTAAAATGGTTAGTATTAGAGAAGAATAAAGCAACAAATTGCACAAAATACATAGGATGATAGAAAAATACTTTATTATTATATTTTTGATATATCAAGTAGATAAAATAGGATAACGACTGAAACTATAAAACTTCATATGCCACATATAATGGCCAGTAAAGCTTAAAGACAATGTGTTATTCTCGTTACATAATTCCAGAGAACACTTGATTAATTGTAGCTTAGCGTATATAGAGAGTTCATTTGCTCAATCTATTTGATCGAATGTGGTGATGGTTTCGTAAATGCAATATTTTGATTAGGGTATTCTTATCCAAAAAAGTACTTTTTCAACCTTTTTTTCCTTTTGCAGAATAAAAATAGCTTCTATTCGAAAACACTTTTCGAATAGAAGTTTGACCAATCGAATTGACTCTTCAAAATAAGTATTTTATTGAATAACAAGCACTTTTAGTTTTTCAAAAGCTTGATCTCTTTGAATAACAACAAAGTGATTACAGATTACGGTTATATGAGAAGTTCCCTTTAACTAACTGATTGACCAAAACAATAGATCTTGGTTCAACTAATTAAATTTATACAAATGAGGATTAATCTTAGTTAATAATAATATCCTAAAGACAAAATTCTCGGTATTGTGATAAATAGCGCGTAGATCTGTTCCAAAACCTATGACAGTGCACAATAGTTAATTTTTTAGAACCCAAATAGAAGCAATATAGCATTAAATAGTGATAAGCAGCAATAAATGATATTTATGTAAATAGAACGAACAAGTCACCCGAGAAAGGATGAAATCAGTGGATGTTCTTTCTGCCAATGATGAATGATGGACAAGCCTTTGAATTATGAGTTATTCTCGGATCTAGTGAAAAAGTGCGGACAAGAATCTTAATGAAAATGTTATTTTGGTAGGCTTACAATAAGATCAGATTCTCTATTTAAAGTCAAAGTATATTTTACAAATGAATGTCTTCCCATTCGCTAGAATATTCTCTGCAATGTCCTATTTTGAAACTAGATGTTATAACTCTGTCAAGGGTATTCGATCTCGACCTCGATCTTTGACGACTCCTCGACTTCAGTCTCTGCGGACTCTTCGACCACGGCCTTCGTTGTTAATTAGATCACTGCGACATGTGGCGGCCTACGAATGTTTTACTAATGCCATTTGGACTTAAAATATTCTAGAGACAGATTTCGACTCATACAGTTAGCCCCTCCGCTTATTGAGGCAGGCTTCGCGAGCGGGTTCGGTGATCGGATTATATTATTGGTGGTCGAGCTAACCAGACGGTCTACACGGGTCGTGGTTGTTCCGGCAAGCAGGCGACGTGGCCCTCTGTGGGCCGTGCATTTCAAATGGTTTGAATTTCCCAGGTGATTTGCTGGTTTTATGTTGTCCACGAATTGGGATGACGTCATGATGTCATGTGTCGTTATGACGCATATTCCAATGCATCACTCCGTTTCGCGTCTGACCTTTGATTAGACCTACCGTTTCAATTCAGGTGCCAATCATGGTGAGCCGTTTTTTGGTTTTGATGTGATGGCCTTTATAAATAGAGATCCTTGAACCTAATTTTGGAGTTTAAACCCTCTAACGTTTCGAAGCATCATACCTTTCTCTTGCTCTCTTCTTCTCTGAATTTCTTCTATGCTTCATTGTCCTGTATTGTTCTTCATTCCCTCTCATTTGTTACTCTCCTCCGCTACGTTAAATCATGTCTAACGTGTCTTCAGATGCTGGTGAGGGGAGTCGTATTACTCCCTTGGAAATGTTATTCCCCTCCCATGGGAGAGCGTTCCCGCCACTGTTGAGGATGACCTCCTTCTCGTTGGTGGAGGAAATAATCTCATGCAACCCTGACTCCATATCCGATTTCACCAAATCACCTGATGTCGCGCCTGGAGCTTTTTAATTAGTGATGACGGTGAAGGAGTTAGCGGAGCTTAAGGCCGAATTCGGCCTTCCTAATCATATTGAGTTGATCCCGATCGAAGGGGATACAGTACAGGTCCACCATCCTGAGTATTGCGCCCTCTACACCTACCCCTTCTAAGTCGGCTATTCTTTCCTTCTCCTTCCGCCGGTGGAAGAGTTGTGTTGCCACTACGGCATTTGTCCTGCTCAGCTCGCACCGTACGTCTATAAAATTATAAAGATCCTTACTAAGTTTGCCGAGCTGGCGGGGGTCGAATTGGCACTACGTCACTTAATAAATCTATTTGCCCCTAGCTTTTATAGGGCAACGATGCTGAACCTTCGCCACCGAGGGGGCAAATGCTTGGTGGTGAAGATGGACGACAAGGCCAGTTGTCAATTATGGTTTAACTTCTTTTTTGTCAGAATCGAAGATGTCGTGGCTAATGTCAACGACTTTCTTGAGGCTTGGAACTATACTCGTAAGTACCTGGTTTCTCTCCCGTGTTCGGTCCTGTATTCTAACTTCTCGCCTTCTTCTTGTTGCAGCCAAGACCTGGCCTCCTCCTTTGGACACTCATATTTTTGATTGGGTCGAGCGGCTCCTCACATCGTAGGGATCCGTGATTGGCCAAGTTTTTTCAAGAAATTCAGGCATGCTCTCCCTTCGACTGGTAACTTCTTTTCTTTGATCGGGGCTGCTCCATTTCCTATTGTGTACGGATTCGTTTTGCTGACTTAATGCTGCTGTCTTTTTCTTAGGCAGGGGTTCTCGGACAAGCTGGGCACCGGTGCCCTCTTTCCGAAAGACGGCCACTGCATCGCCGGCTTCGGCTCCTACAGCAACTACTATGTCATCTGTATCGGTCTCAACTTCTACTGCCGTAGTTCGGGAGCCTGTCTCTGTTCCATCTACAACTCCTGCTCCCCAGCTCTACTCCTTAGTTGATGAGGTCGATGCCTCTCCTGATGACGATGGTCTAATTTCTCGTAAGAGGAGAGCCGTGGATATGGGGGGAAAGGGGTAAGTGGCTGTTAATGTGGGAGGTTGTAGCTTTGTCCTTCGAGAAACGGCCACAGTACATATGGGAGAGAGCCGCGAGGCGAGTCCCGAGGCCCCTCACTTGGAGGAAACAGCGTGCGTCCTGTGGGGGACATGGCCGAAGGCGTGGTGCATAATGACGGACATGCCCTTCCAAGGCGCGAGGAGGACTCATCTTCCGGGGTCGCGGCGGACGTTCCATCTTTGACTGATGATAGAAGGAAGGTTGTTGCTGAGGAGGATGTTGGATCTGACTCCGACATGGATATAGACGAGTTGAGAATGATCGATGAGGGGCTTGCTCAACTCGAAGTGAGGTCGGAAGGGGGTTCAAGGACTATTGCGATCCTGATAGATCGTAACCTTCTTGTGAACACCGAGGATATATTCCCCTTCCTCAGCCCTCTTTGTTTTGAAACTAAGGGTACGACCATCGAGACTATAAACGAAATCACCTTGTAAAATAACATTGCTGGTCTCGCCCTTCGGGTAAGTACATTTGCTATCCATTATTTTCCTTACGTTTGTTGTTTCGTTGGCTCTAACTCCCTTCGTTCATTTTGCAGACGGTCGTCAAAATATTGAAAGTGCTCGTAGGGAGTAGAGGCGTATAGATAAATATGAGAAGTTGAAGGATAAGTACTTCAAATGCCTTGACAAGTACCGGGAGCTCTGACGCAGGCTCCGTAAAAGCGGCAATTTGCGCCAACTAAGGGAGGACTTGAAGGAAAGGGACGAGGAGCTGGTGCGGGCTGTGGGTAAGTGCATTATCCTAGAAGGAACGTTGAGGAGTAAAGAGGAAGAGCTCGAGCTTTGCAGGGGGTAGAAGCCTGGAGCAGTGATCTCCAAGCTAGGGTAGTCTTGTTGCGAGGCTAGCTTGAGGAGTGTCAATTCAGGGCGGAGGCTCATAGTGACGAGGTCGTCGGAAAGACGGAGGATCTAGATAAGGCGGATTCCGCTCGGTCGGAGGCTTTGAGGAAGGTGGAGTCCTTTGTGGTGGTGATCCGAACTTTCCGTTTCGAGCAAGAAAACGGTTTATCAACAGCAAGGCTTAAAGAAGAGCGGCTTGATGAAAGGATTGGGGAGTTGGAGAAAGAGACCTCTGATCTTTATGATCGGGTTGCTACTATGGAGGCTGAGAAGGCCAAACTACTTGAACGGCCTTCTTTATCTGCGGTTTTTGGCTTCCCCAACGTTCCCTATGACTTGTACGAAGAGTGTATTCACACCGAAGCCTGACTGGATGTGCTTCACGAGTTGCATGTAGCGGGCTCCTTTCTGCAACAGACTTCAAGGGTGCTCGTGACAAGGATCGCGAGGCTCGGATTTCTTGTGGTTATGATCCGACTTCTCCTCATCCTGGTGAGGAAGATGAGGGCGATGAGGATGCTATAGATTGCCTCGAGGACGAGGCCTGGTATGATTCCATATACCCTCTGGGCGAGGATGGAGAGGGCACTGGGGGCTGAGATGGTGAGGGTATCGATGTCAGGGTGGTGATGTCGTTGAAGACCGAACTGGCGAGGCCACTGAAGGCCGCAATGGCGATGGCTAGTAGTTATGTTTGCTTCTGTTGTTTGCTCCTTTCGCCTTTTGTCCTTCTCATTGTTGTTTTCTTTTAGCTGGCCATGGTCTTGGAGCCGAATATTCATGGGTTATATCAGCCCTTTGTTTGGTTGAGGGCCGATATGTGTTGTTTGAACTTGGTCGATCTTGACCTTTTGTTAAGCCGCGGCCGAGGGACGGTAGGTGTTTGTTCGAACTTGGTCATGCTTAACCTTTTCGTATTCGTAGGTCGAGGGCCGGTAGGTGTTTGTTCTAACTTGGCCGAACATAACCTTCCGTTAGATCGCAACTGAGGGTCGGTAGGTGTTTGTTCGAGCGAGGTCGCATGTAACCTTTTTGTTAAATTGCGGCCGGGGGCATAGGTGTTTGTTCGAGCGAGGTTTCGCTAGAACATAAACTTTTTGTTAAATCGCGGCCGAGGGTCGGTAGGTGTTTGTTCGAGCGAGGTCTCACTCGAACATAACCTTTTCGTTAAATCGCGGCCGAGGGCCGGTAGTGTTTATTCGAGCGAGGTCTCGCTCGAACATAACCTTTTTATTAAATCGCGGCCGAGCGCCGATAGATGTTTGTTCGAGCGATGTCTCGCTTGAACATAACCTTTTCGTATTCCTGGTCGAGGGCCGA
This sequence comes from Nicotiana attenuata, assembly GCF_001879085.1. Taxonomy (NCBI): domain Eukaryota; kingdom Viridiplantae; phylum Streptophyta; class Magnoliopsida; order Solanales; family Solanaceae; genus Nicotiana; species Nicotiana attenuata. Next base: position 119,068 of record NW_017670341.1, on the reverse strand, counting down.
TAGGTGTTGTTCTAGCGGGGTCGAACATAACCTTTTCGTAGTCGTGGCCAAGGCCGAAGGTGTTGTTCGAGCGGGGTTGAACATAACCTTAATATCAAAAAAGTGTCCTGATAAACGTAAGTTTCTGACGTTGTTACTTTGGTTATATACTTGGAGAGAGTTACAGATTTTGGGTGTTGGCCGGCGTTCTAGTCCTAGACCCAGTCTACCTAGACCCTTCATTGTTTGACTTGGAGAGTATTGAAGAGTCGAGCAATGAAAGAGTAACAACAGTCCCTCCCTCGCGTACTTTGACTCAAAGTGTTCCCTTCGTCGCCTCGTTAAAAACCTCCTTGAGAAAACCCAAATGGGACAAAACTCAAGTGAGGGAAAAAGAGTACGGCTTGGGGGACACTTTTTCTCTTAGAAGTTGAAGTATTTGAGGTGGCTGTTATTCTAATTGTTTGGTACTTGCTTTCCTTCCATTGTCTCTAGTTGGAATGAATCCTTGTTTGCTTTGGCTATGATATTGTACGGACCATCCCAGTTTGTTCCCATCTTGCCTTCCCGAGGTCTTTGCTCGCTTGAGTTTTGGCTTTCAGCACGTAGTCCCCGACTTTAAGCGGTCGGATATTTGCTTTCTTGTTGTAATAGCGTTCTACTTTTTGTTTTTGGATGACCATTCTTACGTACGCCATATCTCTTCGTTCGTTGATTTCGTCGAGTTCCTGCCTTTTGCTCTCATCATTACTCGTACCGTTTTCGTGGGAGTACCTTTGGCTGGGTTTTTCCGACTTCGACCGGTACTACTGCCTCGGTCCTATAGACCAAATATTAGGGCGTCTCTCCTATGCTCGTCTTCGGAGTTGTTCGGTAGGCCCATAATACTTCTGGTAGTATTTCCGGCCATAGACCCTTGGCATCCACAAGGTTTTTCTTCATGATGTTTAGTATGGACTTGTTGGAGGACTCTGCTTGCCCGTTACCCGCTGGGTAATATGGGTTTGAGAGTATCCTCTTGATATACCATTTCTCGAAGAATTCGCCAGTTTTCTTTCCCGTGAACTTTGGTCCGTTATCACAGCTGTTCTCCTTGGGTAGGCCGTATCGGTAGATGATATTTCTCCATATAAAGGTGATTATCTCGTGTTCCCGTATTTGGGTGAATGCTCCTGCTTCCACCCATTTAGAGAAATAGTCAGTTAGGAATCATACATTACCTCGCCCTGCTGGGAAGGGACCTACGATATCCATTCCCCATTTGCTGAACGGCCACGAGGAGGTGACTGAGTGGAGGTGTTCCCATGTTTGGTGAATCATTGGGGCGTACTTTTGGCACTGTTCGCATTTCCTCACAAAGTCTGAGGCGTCCTTTTTCATGGTGGTCCAATAGTATCCCGCCCGTATGAGGCATCTGACTACTGCTCAATTGTCGGAGTGTGTGCTGCGATGGCTGTCGCGCCCCCTTTTTTCCCTCCTCACGGGGAGAAGTCCGGGTTTCGACATTTCACGGGGGAATCAACTCATTTCCTTTTGGGAATTGGGTATTTGAAGAGTCGCCACCTAACGGATTATGGTGCGTTAGGGCACCTAGAGCGATTAACTCTTAGACCATTTTGCATTACCAGAGATTTAGGGTAAGGGCTCGAAATAACCTTGAGGGGAAGGTGTTAGGTACCCCTTGCGGTCCACAATGGTGGGTCCCGGCCGAACTTAACTCATGAATTAGTCAAACAAATAGTTTTTTAAACACATAATTGCAAATAAGAACAGGTTGAATATTGTATGACTCAGATAATAGACAAAGATTTGAACAAGTTGTATGCATATAAAACAAGGTTTTAAGCAGAGGGGATTTTGGAAAGGAGGGTCCTAGGTTGGTTGGCCTATAGGATCACCCCACACAATGTCCGGTAACAATCCTCAATGAGGGGCTACACGTGACATTAGCGCGTAGTCATCACATCCCATATCTACCCTTCCCACCCCCTTAGTGGTTATTAAGGCGAGTGTTGGTTAGCGATCTCTATCGTGTGCTGTTACCCGTCCCTTCTTAATGGTCCCGGAGGAAATTTAGGACCTCTACCTATAGGTAGTTCTAGACAGACCCCTAAGGTTTAAATGAGAAAATACTAAGGCGACAGGCAGGAACAAATAGGACCTTAGCACATAAGGCAGAAAAGAAGCAATTAGAGGCTCAAGTTTACCTCCACAAACAACGCACATAAGGAGCACGACTCAAACACAAATAAGGGCCGTATTGTTAAACGGTATCCTAAGACATGACGTCTAAGTGAATATCAAGACATAGAAGATAGGCGGTTGTCGCGCCCCCTTTTTCTCGCGAAATCCGGTTTATGACATTTGGGAAGACAACTCGTTCCCTTTTGGGAATTGGGTTTAATGGAATTGAAGAGTTGCCACCTAATGATTTAAGTGCATTAGGACACTTTTAGAAGAGCTTGATTTTGGATAACTAGAGATAAGGTAAAGGCTTGAAATTATTCCAAGGGGAAGGTGTTAGGCACCCTCAGAATCCACTAGTGTGGTTCCCGGCCAAGCTATTATTGTGACTTAAGGTACAAATAACATATAGACAAGTAGGACTTCAAATAAAAGGGGATTTTTCACATAAAGGTTAGAAATAAACAAAATCGGAAAGCATTAAAGAGAGTTGATTTAGAAGAAACGTTTTAAAAGATTTTAAAAGAAACAAAGAAACAAAGGGAAGGGGGTCCTAGGTTTATTAATATATGGATCAACCCACACAACATCCGGTAATCATTCTTACACGTGATGTTATCGCGCGGTCATCATATCCATATCTACCCTTTCCCACCCCGTTAAGGTGTTAAAGCGCGGAATGGTCTCGTTTACTTATTGCATGCTATTCCGTCCCAATCCTATCAATCCCGGAGGCATTTAGGACTACTAATCCTAAAGGGAAGGGATGTTGGGCTTTTATAGTTTCAAAGGTAAAAATACTAAGGCGACACATATAGCAAGTTTGGGGAAGCATATAAACAAATAAAAGGCTCAGACAGACCTCCTTTAAACCAAAGAAAGCACATAGTTTTGCATGTCTTGCACGTACTGTTTAAGGTCTAGTTAAACTTAAAAGGTTGGGGCAGGCTGATTTATCACATATTTCCAGATAAGAAGTCCGAATTAGGCTTGCCTGCTGGTCGTAATTGATAAAGACTGATACAGTTTAAAAACTTTACCCTAAGGCTTTCCTAGGTGTGGGACAAAAGCTCCTATAGACATGATATCTACTGATTTCCGAAAAGAATGAAATAGATTGAATACATACTGATTAAGAGGGGTTACCAGATTATTAAAGAAAAGCAAACGTTAGCAAAAGTTACAGGTTCTGCAAGCATTATTACTGGTTTTAGACTCATAAGCGAGTGGAAACGTTTCAGACTTGGTTGATAGTTCCTATAGGCATGCTTTCTACGCGTTGTTGATTTTAAACACTTTTATAGATATGAAAAAAAATGCAGAAAACCTACAACATGATATCTAGGTGTTACATCTTATTACGAACGTGACATCTGATTATATTCTTGGTTATTAGGACCTATAGACAAGTTTGCCTAGTGAAAAGCAGGTATGCAAGAATCAAAGGGGACCTATAGGCATATTTTCTACATGCGTGTGCAGAAGCTATAGACATAATATCTACATGAAAGTGCAGGATCCCTATAGTCATGGCATCTAAATGAGATGCAGAAGTTCTTATAGACATGATAGCGAAATGTGATGCAGAAATCTTATAGACATGGTAGCTAAATGGGATGCGGAAATCTTATAGGCATGGTAACTATGTAAAAAATGCATAAGTCTTATGGGCATGGTGACTACATGAAAAATGCTGGAGTCTTATAGGCATGGTAACTATATGAAAAATGCAGAAATTAGAGATTCCTATAGGCAAGTTATCTACCCTTGTACATGCCTGGTTACCCCTCCCTTTTCACTAATCATCCCCAAAAGTTTATTACAGTCCAAAGAAAATAAAGAAAATACATCAGAAATTGAAAATTACAACCAAGGAGAGCCTGATTCAGACTTCCTGTCTGAAGTATGAAGTAAACCAACTCCAAAGATCAGATTTCAAAGCCTTTCTCTAATTTGGGGTGTGTCAGAGTTTCCTAAGAGCCTCACATGAACTCCGGGCAGTGCTTACACCCCAAATACATTACCAAACTAGGACATAGTTCAGTTTGGAAGAGCCATCCCTCAAGTGTCCAAGTTCAGAGGGAACTCAAGGTCCCAAGGCAAGGCTCACAAGAGGGGGGCAGAACCTAAGAACTAAGAGAGAGTGCAAGTGCAGGATTCTGAAAGGGGAAAGGGGAAAGGGAAAAAATTCACATTGATACACATAGGGGTATAGGGAATGGGGAGATAGTTAAGGAAAAGCAATGGCAGGCTGGTGGGGCATACTCAGCAATGAGGAATGTGTGCCTACCCCATAAGCCTGTTAGAATACATTGTTTAGAAGTTAGGATCCTTTAAGGGATCAAGTTCAAACCATAGACAATAACTTGCATATTGCCATGTTTTAAACTGCAACTCACAGCACATAAAGGGATAGGGAGCAAGGGTTCATAGTAAAAACAAACAGAAAAGATTAACATGCTAGTTCAAATAGTTAACTTTGCAGAAGTAGTAAAGTAGGCAGGGATACAAAAGCTGTAAATAAATACATTGTGATGATGTTGAAACTTAAATTAGAACATACCAGTTTCAAAGGAAACAAACAAAGAGAAAGTGCAGTAGTCTTGTGAAAGCCACAGAACAGACAAGAAGAGAGTTGCAGTAAGAGTTCAGAAGAGATTGTAAAGTAGTAGTGGAGGATTGTTAATCATGTCTGCTTTGAGTTAAAGAGTCATGTATTTATAGTGTGAAAGTCATGAGGAAATAAGGTGAGAAAATAATTGAAGACTGATTGTAAATCAATTACATAAGACTCCCTTTAATTAAGGGATTCAGTTTCAAACGGGTAAAACCATTTAAGGAAAGGAATTAAATAAACACTTTGTGTAAAGCATGTAATTGAGGGAAAATACATAAAGGTTATTTAAGGACAGGGTTTTGATAATACACGGTTTGTGCAGATAAGGCAATGGAATCAATTAACAGCCAGTAAATCACAAGGTTTGAAATTTGGTATGAATGAACCAAGTCATAAAAGATGAAGAAGGGTTTTACCTAAGTCGAGTCACCTAGGAAATCAGTAAAAGATGGAAAGAAATCAATCAAGCTATATTCAGAAAGAAGTTTACACTAGTTGCAAATTTGAAAACCATTTAGAGGAAAATTCATCATATATAAGGAGCATGTGAGCGTGAAAGAGGACTGTCGTGTAAATTAGTAGAAAAAATCCAGTGTAGAAGAGTTTAGCAAAAAAGCTCAGCATTGTATGAAAATAAATGTCCAAACTCAGTTCAGAGACACAAAGTCAGTCTGAAAGAATTAAGGGTTTCGAAATAAAACTCTAGTTCAAGCAAACCATAAAGCAAAGATGAGAGGGCAAGCAATTGAATCGAAATCATATTTAGAAGTTTCAGAAAAGAACAGGCTTCTTCAACAACAGAACTTATGAGAAAATATGATAGCAAAGTAACAATGCAATCACAGAAGAAGGATTCAAAGAACATACTGACAAATACTGATAAGAACAGTAGAGAAAGAATGCTTAGAAGAAACCTCAACAGGGCTCAGTAGAAGGCAAACAAAGAAACTTAAAAACTTAGTAGAAAAATACAGTAGAAGAACACAAGAACACCGGAAAAGTATAGCAGAAAAGCATATAGGAAAACACAGTAAGATAAACATATAAGAACATGGTAAAAATACAGTAGAGAAGTCTACGAGACCATAGTTAAGAGAAGCATACAAGAGATGATACGAGAACACAACAGAGGCAAACACACGAATAACAAAGAAGAAAAATCATAAAACACTTAAACACTTTCCAGAAAATCCTAAATCAGAAAAGAAGGGTGTTGAAAGTAATTTTCAAAATAAAAGTTAGGGAAATCGTTTGAAAACTCAAGTAGAGCATAGATACACAACAGATCTAAAAAAAATTGCCGAAAACCTCGAAGGGTTAGGGTTTCAGAAGAACCCTAGAGTGAGAAAGGCTTTGAAAAGGTCATTGACCCGAGTCAGTGAGGTCAGAACCAGGCTCAAAACACCATGGTACGCCGGAGCAAGGCCGACGATGACTCTGGAACCTTGAATCGGCGAAGGTCTGAGCGCAAACCTTCGAGGTCTGGCCTCGATTATTCAGGTATCCGGTGTGTAAGAGCAAGGGGAGGTGAGTATAAGACTCCCATGGCCTGAGAAGCCATGATTCCGGTGGGTTTCACGTTGGAAGACGATGAGAGGCGGCTAGGGTTAGGGAAGGTTCGAGAGTGTTTGAGAGAGGGGAGGGTTTCAGGGGCGCCGGATAATTGAAAATGAAATAGGGTTGGGGGGTTTGGTAAATTAAAAAAAAAGGAAAGATGGAGTGTGAGCCGTTGATCTGTTAGATCAACGACTGGGATTAAAAAAAAATAGGCCCGGGCGGGTTTTTTAATTGGGTCAGGGGTGGGTAGTTTAGGAATTGGGTCGGGTAATTTTGGGGTTGAGATTGGGTTAATTGGGGGGGGGGGTTGATTTGGGCTATAGTTGAAATGAAATAGGGCTAGTATTTAAATAGCCACTTTTTCCTTTTTTTTATTTTATAAAAAATAGTAAAATGCTTTCTGAAAACAAATTAAAGGCACTAAATTAATTAATAATATATAAATATTAGATTAAAAATACTGGAATCAAATTTGTAATTATAAACACAATTAATTCTTAAAATAGGCCAATATTGCAATTATATGCAATTTAGCTTTGAAAAAAAACTAAATAAATTTGTAAAAAATGTGTAAAAATTACCTTAGCTATATTTTGGGATAAATATGAGAATAAAATAAATTAATCACCAAAATGATAATTTGAGGAATAATTATTGGTTTTTGTATTGCTAAAATAGGGCAATAAATTGATTTAAAAANAGGAGCAATAAGAGGTGAGTATAGGGGCCTCACAACCTGGGAAGCCATTGATTCCGGTGAGTTTCAAGGTGGGAGATGATGAGAGTTTAGGGAAGGTTCGAGAGTGTTTGAGAGACGAAGGGATTCAAAGTCGGTGTCTCAGATGAAATGGCTTAGGGTTGGGGGGTTTGGGAGATTAAAAAAGGCAAGGGGAAATCGTGGTCGTTGATCGTTTTGATCAACGGCCTAGATCAAAGGGGAGCCGGGCGGGTAAAAAAAAACCAGTCAGGGGGTCGGGTAATTTAGGATTTGGGCCGGTCCAATTGAGATTAAAACTGGGGTTAAATGAGGGGTCCGTTTGGGCTAAAATTGGAAATGAAATAGGGCTAGATTTTAAATAGCCACTTTTTCCCTTTTTATTTTATAAAAAATAGTAAAATGCTTTCTAAAAACAAATTAAAGGTACTAAATTAATCAATAATATATAAATATTAGATTAAAAATACTAGAATCAAATTTGTAATTATAAACGTAATTAATTCTTAAAATAGGCTAATATTGCAATTATATGCAGTTTAGCTTTAAAAAAACTAAATAAATTTGTAAAAATGTGTAAAAATTACCTTAGCTATATTTTGGGATAAATATGAGAATAAAATAAATTAATCACCAAAATGAATGATTTGAGGAATAATTATTGTTTTGTATTGCTAAATAGGGCAATAAATTGATTTAAAAAATCTTTTAAAAATTAGGAAAAATACTAAAATATTTGGACACACTTATATATGTATACATATGCTATTTTGAAAGTATTTTGCATATAACAAAAAATATACATGGAAAAATTGGGTATCAACAACGGTTTGTGTTATAAACTCAAAAGTAATGGCCCTATCAGTTTGCCTACTGATTTTAAGCCTGTTAAATCAGAACAACATTAAGTAGCAGAAATAGTTTCTGAGTTGCAGGATTAGAAAACGCCCTATAAGCTTGCCCACACGCTGATAACTACGTTTGATATAGTAAAACAGTGGGCAGATTTTAAACACTCTTGAGTTCCTATGGGCATGCTTTCTAATAGTAAATTAGAGCAGTACTCGAAAGAATTCATTTCAAGGAAAACAAACCACTAGTTAGACCAGTTTCGAAGTAAACTAATCATGAACTGGATTGACTTATTTAAACTAAACTGCTTTTTAGATCTGTATGCAGAATTTCTGATGTTGTTCCCTATGATATCTAGTCGTTTATAAACTTATAGGCATGATTTCTAGAGGAAATAAATGTAAACAACCATCGGAACAGAAACTTGAACTTGATTACATGCTTCAGTATGATATCTATTTGTGAAGTTAATTGTAAAACCTATAGGCATGATGTCTAGCATAGTGAGGTAAACATAGCAAATACATGAAATCCTATAGGCATGGTTTCTAACATAGTAGGACAAACATAGCAAATATGAGATCCTATAGGCATGGTGTCTACCCATATTACCCCACAAATATGTAACTACCCACCCTTTTTACTAATCACCCCAATATTCGTTTCCAAATTATTACAAACCAGATGAATGAATTACATAGATAAAGAAAAAGAAGAAGTTACACTATAGGGAGCCTGAAGCAGGCCCAAGTAATTTCCCCAAACCTTCAATAGCCTCAAATGCCAATTTCAAAGACAATATCAGTGTCTAGGTGCGTTAGAGTTCCCTAAGGATCTCAAGGATCCCCAGCAGTGCTCACACCTACACTTTGTAACCAAATTGAATAAGTGCGGTGTGGAAGGGCCAAACTCAGTGTGCCAGAGTTCGGAGGGATCTCAAAAGGATTTCAAGGCAGTACACACACTGGAGGGGCAGAACCTAGGGACTTAGGAATAGAGTGAGAGTGCTTGACTTAGTTTGAAAGGGTTTCAGTAGGAAAAAAGTGTAAAAAAATGACTTAGTTGAAATAACTTTGTAAGCAAGAGAGTTGTTGGGAAAACAGCTTTTGAAAAAACAGTGAATTAAACAAACAGCAGGTAAGTCAAACAAGTTCAGCCATACTCAAATAACAGTCCTTCATATAGGGGAATGGGAATTGGGGACATATAGAGCACATAGTGTCAGGAACATAGCAGTTCTTGTGGGGCTTAAGGGATTAGGGAACAGCTATTGGTACCAATACAGTAAGAGTTTCAGAAACAATCATAGAAACAGCCTTTTAAAGTGACAGATCAGCTTGCACATCAAAACTGGATAACAAGTAGACAAGCATTCAAAGTAAGGTAGAGTCACGTTGAGACAGACTACTAGGGGAGGGGGTAGGACATGTTCTGAAAAGCCCTAAGAAGGTTAGACTAGCATGCTAGATGAAGCAGTAATGTAAACACGTCAATTGCATGTTGAACAACAGAACCATAGATAGAAATAAACTAGAGACATGATAAACTGAAGTAGTAAAAGAAGCATATTGGTTTTGAGACTTGAATTGAAATCAGAACATTCAAGTAGAGAGATAATAAACACAAAGTGAGGAATAGGAAAGCACAATAGTTAGCCTTGGCTTGCAACCGGCTAACTCAAAATGATAGCAAGTAACCCAAGAAGGAGCAGAAAAGTTTTGAGTGTGGAAGAGCTTTTTCTTTTTAACCAACGTGTTCGTGTGTTTGTGTTAATGAGAGTATGTATATGTAGTAGTTCGAAACTAGGTAAAATAAGGCAAGAATCACAATAGTATAGTAATTATGGAACTCAGAACCAATTAGAGCAAAATTAGTACAAGTACTCCCTTAGTTTAAGGGAATCAGTTCAAACGTTAAGAACAAGCAACAAATAAGGAAAGAAATCTATGTACGACCAATAAGGAAAGATTTCAAATATAGTAAGTATAGCGTAAACAATTAGGGTTAAGTTCAGGAAAACTCTAATTAAGGAGATAGTTAGTAAGAATAAAGTACCAATGCATATAAGGTAGGCGAATCAATCAAATTGAATAGAAAGGGTAGGAATGGCAGGTTTAAAGGAAGGTCTTCCAATCAAACCATGAAACAGGGGATCCAGAATCAATCAAAGAGAAAGTCATGAGTCAGTGTTTAGCATATAAATAGAGTAAGATAAGAATAACCAGACATACCAAGCAAAGAGGCAAGTCTTGAATAGTCAAGATGAACACAAACACATAGAGTTGATGTAAGCTAGGCTAAGAAACTCAGTAGAAACATATTCGAGGCGAGATAGTCACAGAAACTCAGACGAGAACAGGCCAGTCACAAAATCAAACTAAGAAACCTAGAAAATTAGGGCTTTCAACATAGACGAGTTAAAGATAAAGTAAAATCATAGAATCAGTCAAAATACGCAAGAAATAGAAGTTAAACACAAAGAATCAGTTAAACAAAGTTTTAAAAGAAGTTTCGAAAGCTTAATTTTTAGAAGAAGGTGAAAAACACTTGAAATCAACGATTCTTGTAAAGAGTTCCAAGGACAGTGTAAAATATTAAAGAAATAAACTCAAATCGTCCTAGATCTGTACAAATCTAGGAGGTATAGAAAAGAAATTAGGGTTTCGAATGAAACCCATATAGAGATGAAGAACCTACTTAGAAAACCCAAGGATCGTTGCAAATACAACGTGATTTTGCTTGACATCACACTGGAGTAGCCAAGAATAGGCAAGTGACAAACCCTAGATGCAAGTTGGCATGGCCCTGGGCCCTTGAAGACCTTAGAGAAGGCAAGCATGGCATGAGAGAAGCCATTAGAGGTTCAAGAGACGATGAGAGGTCACCGGAGATGACTGGAGATGGGAGGTCGGCGGTTGATGGGCTAGGGTTAGGTTGAGAGTGTACTGAGAGTAGAGAGGATTTTAGGGCGGCGGTATATGGAAAATGATTAGGGTTATGGGTTGTATAGAATTAAAAAAGGAAAGAACCAACGAGGGCCGTTGATCTTTTAGATCAACGGCCAGGATCTGATGGGGCCTTGGGTCGGGTAGGTGTAATTAGGGCCTGGATCGGGTATTTTAATCCAAAATTGGGCTGGGGTATTGGGTTTAATTGAGGATATAATTGAAATATGATTTGGCCAAGTTTAAAATAGCCAATTTAACCCTATACAATTTATAATAAATGATAAATGACTTCTAAAAAATAATTTCGTGTACTAAAATAATTTAAAATAGATATTTAACATTTTTAAAAAATACAGAAGATCAATTTTATGCATATAAATGTAATTATACATTAACAGGGCTAATATTACAATTATATGCAAATTAGCTTTAAAAATGTAAAATGCAATTATAAAAATGCACTAAAAATATTTTAACAATATTTTTGCATAAATATAGAATTTAGATGACTAAATTACCACAACAATGATTCGAGGGATAATTATTGGGGATTTTATGAGTAACAGGGGAGGAAATAAATCAATTTAAAATCTTTAAAATTATAGAAAACTTACAAAAACCTTGTGCATGCTTATATATTCATATATATGCTATTTTGAAAATATTTCTGCATATTAAATATATAGAAAAAAATTGGGTATCAACAGCTGCCCCTCTTTACCCGGGAAGGATGAAAGAGTTTTCGGGTAAAGAAATGATGGCCAATTTTGACCGAGCGAAACGGTTTAAGAGATTAGGCCGCACCCTGGCTTCTGAGCTGCCTACATATCCCTGGTTTTACAGGAATCAGGCAATATGCAGTTCCGGATTCATCGGCAAAGTATACCGGTGAAGTCATCTCAAGAGCAGATGCAACATCTAGAGCCGGGTGAGTGAACAGTTTACGGGAATGGTTAGGTTTGATATGGCTGGGGAACTGGAGCGGGATCGCTCCTGCTGGGATAGCCGTTGCTCGCCGGGTTAACTGCAAATAAGAATACCGCAAGTGTATATTGTGCATAAATTTAAATATGATGCAGGTTCCCGTTGGACTGTGAAAGTTGTCTTCGGACGGTTAGGGATGACGTCCTCAGACCATGACGTCCTGGGCCATGAATTGTTTGATAAGAGATTCGCAGGCCATGAAATGATGTTCTCGGGCCATGAGGATGGTGCCTCTGAACTATGACGCCTTTGAATAATGATATGCAAAATTGAGAGAGATCCTCAGGCCATGACATGATGTCTTTCGGCTATGAGGATGATGCCGTTAGACTATGACGCCTTTGGACAGTTGCAATATTCAGCCATGNGTGTACTAAAATTATTTAAAATAGATATTTAATATTTTTAAAAAATATAGAAGATCAATTATATGCATATAAATGTAATTATACATTAACAGGGCTAATATTGCAATTATATGCAAATTAGCTTTAAAAAATATACAATGCAATTATAAAAATGCACTAAAAATATTTTAACAATATTTTGGCATAAATATAGAATTTAGATGACTAATTTACCACAACAATGATTTGAGGGATAATTATTGGGGATTTTATGAGTAACAGGGGAGGAAATAAATCAATTTAAAATCTTTAAAAGTATAGAAAAATTACAAAAACCTTGTGCATGCTTATATATGCATTTATATGCTATTTTGAAAATATTTATGCATATTAAATATATAGGAAAAAATTGGGTATCAACAATGGCCTTCATGGACTTCTTCGAGGACGCGCTGGGTCTGGGTTGGGCCCAGACATTTCGCCAGAGGGCCGCCATAAGTCCTCTTGTAGAAGTCTCTATGAAGAAGACTGTATCTGGCTACTTGCATTCTTAGTTTCTTGGATTCCTTTTTGTCGACTAGGAGTGTGCCGACCTGCAAATAGGCGATAATGCGATTGTGCCAATCCCACGTTAAGTTTATGGTTATTACTTCGATTTGGCCTAGTGATGTGTTGAGGAGGTGGACTACGCTTTTATCCCCGATCTTGATGTTGTTCTTAGCTGCGGCCAATTTTGCGAGGCCGTACACTTGGCATTCTACGCACGTGGGATCTGGTCGAGCTGACATTCATCGAACTCAGGCAGTAGCTTGCAGATATCGGTCTGATATTTTTGCAACCTTTGTTCCTTCATTTGGAAAGTCCCTGTGACTTGGTTGACTACGAGCTAGGAATCACAGCGGAGTTTCAACCGCTTCGCACTATATTTGATTGCTAGCCTCAACCCTGCAATTACGGCCTCATACTTGGCCTCGTTATTAGTCATATTCGGGCACCTTATGGACCGGCAAATTACTTGGCCTGTAGGGACCTCGAGTAAGAGTGCCAGTCTAGACCCTGATGTATAGGACCCAGAGGTCTTGTGTTTGGAGGGAAGTTTGGGCAGCTTCTTATTCGACTTCAAGCATTATTTTTGCACTAAAGTCGGCGAGCACCTGCGAGTTTATCGCCGTTCGCGGATGGTGTGTGATATCGTGCTCACTTAGATCGATGGCCCACTTGACCAGCCTCCCCGATAGCTTGGGTTTATGCAAAATGCTCCTCAGGGGAAAGGTTGTAACGACCGAGATGGGGTGGCACTGGAAATAGGGTCTAAGCTTTCGTGAAACTACAACCAATGCCAAAGCCAATTTTTCGAGGTGCCGGTACCTCGTCTCAGCGTCGACGAGTATTTTGCTAATGTAATAGAAGGGAGATTGCGTCCCTTTGTTTTCGTGAAGCAGGACTACACTTACCGCTACTTCGGAGACGGCTAGATAGACGAGGAGCTGCTTCCCAAGTTCGGGTTTTGAAAGCAGTGGTGGTGATGATAGGTATGCCTTCAGTTCTCGCAGAGCCTGGACACACTCGGGAGTCAATTCGAGGTCGTTGTCCTTTTTGAGTACGCCTAAAAAGTTGCGACAGCTATCAGACGACCACGAGATAAATCTCGATAGGGCGTCGATTCGACCAGTAAACCTTTGGACTTGCTTCATGGTAGTCAAAAGCTCCAGTATCCCCTCGATAGCTTTGATTTGGTCTAGTTTGACCTCGATCCCCCGTTGCGACACCAAAAAACCCAAGAACTTTCCCGAGGCTACGCCAAACGCACATTTCTCCGAGTTTAGTTTCATTCCTTACAGTCTTAGTATGTCGAAAGCTTCCTTCAAATGATCTATGTGGTCCTCTGACTTTAAGGACTTGACCAACATGTCATCTATATATACTTCTATGGTCTTGCCGAGCTGATCTTTGAACATCTTTGTGACCAATCTTTGATATGTAGCCCCCGTGTTCTTCAGCCCTAATGGCATGACCCTATAACAATACGTTCATTGGTGGGTGATGAACGTGGTCTTCTCCTGGTCTTCTTCCTCCATAAGTATTTGGTTATAGCCTGAGTACACATCCAAGAAACTTAATAGATTATGCCCGGATGTTGCATCAATGAGTTGGTCGATGTGGGGTAATGGGAACGAATCCTTCGAACATTCTTTGTTTAAGTATGTGAAATCCACGCACATCCGCCATTTTCCATTTTTCTTTTTGACCATCACCATGTTGGCGATCCACTTAGGGTACTTCGACTCTCTGATGGAGCCATTCTCTAATAGTTTCTCCACCCTCTCGTGGACTGCATCGTTGATGGCAGGGTTGAATTTACGCCTGACCTATCTTACTGGAGTGCGGAACGGGTCGATGTTTAATTTGTGTGTGGCGATTTCCCTTGGGATGACCGGTATATCTGAATGGCTGAAGGCAAACGAATCTGCATTATTTGTTAAGAATTGACTGAATTTACCTGGTTCCTGGAGTTTGTAGCCGATGTAGGCCTTTTTGCTACGGTCATTGAGGTCCAACTGAACAGGGTCGAGGTCTTCTATGGTCGAATTTACATCCTCCACCATTTCGGGATCCATGATGACATCCCTGGTCTCTCCTTACGTCGACCTCGACCCTATTGATTGCTACGCCTCTTTTTCCTTGTCTTTTTTCTGTTGGGTTGCCGTGTTGTCTAAGGCAATCCAGTAGCATTCCCGGGACGTGCTATGTTCTCCGCGTATGCAGAATATTCCCTATAGTATTAGGAATTTAATTACTTGGTATAGGCTGGAGGGGATGGCTCTCATGGGATATATCCATGGTCGTCCCACTATGGCGTTGTACGCGGTGGCTGGTCCATAATGTGGAATGTCGTCTCCAGAATCACACTGCCGGCCAAGACGGGGAGTGTAATTTCCCCTAACGTCCATTCAACTGCATTATTAAAACTAGTTAGCATGATGCAGCGCGGCACTATCTTATCCTCGAGTCTTATTTGGGTGAGGACTCAGGGATGGATAATGCACGCTCCACTTGCATCATCCACCATGATACGTTTGAAATCGGTATCTAAAATGAGTAAAGTAACGACGAGGGTATAATTATGAGGAAAAGTCAAACCATCGGCATCCGACTCATCAAAGATGATGCTTTCTTCACCTGTCGTACCATTCGCAGGTGATAGACCGATTAAGCTTGTGAGTGATGGTGAACTTCACGCCATTGATAGAGGCGTCGTCGCTGCTGCCGATGATCATGTTGATAGTACGAGCTGGTGATGGCGGCTTCGGCAGGCCTTGGTGTTCACGTACTCTAGCGAAGTTATTTCTCCCCTTGTCGCATAACAGCTCTTTGAGGTGTCCCTCCCACAGCATGTTTACGACTTCTTGCCTGAAGGCAATGTAGTCTTCTATTTTGTGCCCGCATTCCTGTTGGAACTCATAGAGGGTGTCGGATTTTCTGCTGTTCGGATCGGATCTAATCTTTGGTGGCCACTTTACCTTTGTTCCGAGTTTCTCAAGAGCGTAGACTATTTCTATAGGTGACACACAAAAATTGTGTGTAGATAATAAAGGAGGAATACCTCTCTCGTTCCGTTGAGTCCCTGTCATTGGCCTGGATGGACCTTCTTCATAAAGGGGGGAAGGTGCGACGACCACCCTGACGCACGGCTGGTGTCGTTCCCTGTTGGGTCACGAGACTGGGTGATCTCTACTGATGTTGTCTCTTTGTTCTTTTCTGGATTCGATTTGTACCGAGATTAGCCGATGAGTTGGTCCATTGAGGTCGTCCTAGTCTACTTAGACCTCGGCGCAATAAGCATTATAAATTCTGTCCCAAGTGGTTGGAGGATATTTCATCAATCGACTAAACAGTTTTCTAGTCGCTCTTGAACCACTCATTTTGGAAAGTCGTGACCGCCATCCCTTCGCACACGTTCGGCAGAGTCATCCTTACTCTGCTGAATCAGGCGAGGAAGTCCCTCAATCCCTCTCCCAAGGACTGCTTGATAGCGAATATGTCGTTTACCCTTGCTTCGGCCTTCTTGGCTCTGGCATGGGCCGTTACGAACTTATCATCCATTTCTTCGAAAGTTTTATGGAGCGGGCTAGTAGCTGTGAATACCATGTTAATGCCCCTCTCAAAAGGGTTTCGCCAAACTTCTTAAGCAAAATAGAGGACACTTGTTCCTTGGCGAGGTCGTTGCCTTTCACGGCGGTGACGTAATGGGTCACATGATCCTCGGGATTGGTCGTTCCGTCGTATATCCTGAGGTAAGCGGCATTTTGAAGGTCTTTGGTATGGAATGCGGGGCTGCATCATCTTTTTACGGTTGCTCTACTGATGTTTTATACTTCAATGCCACACAAGAGGGGGGTGATTTATATGGTATCCAATTTTGCGTGCACAGATTATAAAAGGACCTGGTTCTTCTATGTGTTCCTTAATCTACTATTGCGGAAATAATAAATACGGAAGTAAAGAACACAAGTATTTTTACGTGGAAAACACCCGGCTGAAAAGGTGAAAAAACTACGACCTACTACTCAGCAAGATTTTTCTCAATACTTCAGTAAATCATTGAGCCAAAACAAAATTTACAAAAACTCTTTGTAAACCTAAGGATTACCTCTAATCTCATTATGGTAACCAGCCTCTAACTGTTGCGACAACTTCAAGTTAACTCTAACTTGAATACTTAGAGTACCTAATACAATTGCTTCTAGATAAAGCTGAAAGGTACAATTTGAAAACCACCAACTATAATGAAACTAGAATAAAAGATAGACACTTGGAACTGGTTCTTCTATCTGGTTCATGTAGCTTCAGGTTCGCACACTTGAATCACACAAGAATTTCTTGCAAAATGCCTTGCTATTTTTATCTCAAATCACGTTTAACTTCAGCTTTTGTGCGTGCCTATAACGTGAGAACATCCTGCGATTTATAGTGTTAGTAGAGTAGAAAATAACTAGAGTTCTAATGCTACTCTTCCTTGGTGGAAGAGTTCTTGTTATCCTCAACTTCTAAATCCTCCCTTATCTTGGATATTGTTCTCTTCGAGTAAGGAGTCCTTTTATCCTTATCAATTATGCAACCTTTTCGATCATGAGATATCATATATAACCACTTAAGCTTATCTCCCTCACGTGCATCCCTTGTGCTTGAATCTGCCCGTGTCTGCGTACACTGTGGATGGACCTGGTTCATGCTTGAGTTCCTTTGTCAATCTTCAAAACAAACTTCACTTGGGCCAACAAATTCCCCCTTTTGATGATGACAAACTCAGTGTTTTTCATAAACGTAGGCCCTGTTTCAGCTTAGCTCAACATCAACACAAGGTTAGAACATTTTTCCTTTTCAAAGTCACTAATAATCAAGGACCAGGTTCATAGGTTATAAACATCACAGTCCAAAGTAAAAGGCACAACCTATCTTCCCCCTTTTGGCATCATCGAAAAGTTTTATAATTATGTGAGATAACTAGATTTTAAAAGAAATTACTCACGGCCAATGGGGGTACTTCAAATGCAATCATGGAGTCAAATATCATCGATCAATCTAAGGATATTAGCCATCTAAGAAATATCAACAAACAGTTAGAGCAAAAGGTAGTGAATTTCATTGATTGATAAGATCCTACCACAAAGCATAAAAAGAAATAAAAACGCTCGATCATGAGCAAAAGAAACAAAAAAAATTCCCGAACTGGGTCACTGGTTGATCTACACTAGGCTAGGAGACTTAAGGCTAGGAAGGACCGGGTTCTTGGTTTTTGGCTTAGAGCAGTTTCAGCATATCCTGAAGAATGCCATCATTCTTCTCCTTTTCTTTTGCCAGCTCAGCTCTGAGAGCATCTCTCTTAGTCTCCACCTCTGCCAACCTCTTCTTTAGTCTATCAATATCAGCATCCTTAGCCCCACTTTCTTGCACCAAATCTTGCACTTTATTGTTCAATGGTATCTTTTTGGATAAACCAGGTTCTTTGGGAGTGATTTGGTCTTCATAGTCACAAGCAGTTAGAGTGTTTGCCCCAGAACGATCCTTGCTTGCACAAACATCCCATTTCTCGATGGGTACCTTGAAGTGTGCAAGTACAACAGTGATAATAAAACCATAGGGAATGGCGTGAGTTTTGGGGCCATTTAGAACCCTATCAAGAAGCTGGATGATAAATCCAGGCCACTTGATTTGCCTCCCACTGTCCAAACATCACATAAGGACCAGGTCCATGAATGTGGCAATGTGCCTCCTTTCCTGCCTTGGCAGCACACATTTGTTAACAAATTCCATCAGCACTTTGTGGGGTGGCTTCATCTCGCTTTTGTGAATAGCCTTGGGTTCAAGTTCCTCTTCATTGTCACCAAACTTCCTAGCAATGGCAAGGGCGGTAGGGAGATTCTCTAGACTTGGCCATTTGAGCTTCTTATAATCATTGTACCCTTCAGCAGGTACACCTAAGATCTCTCTAAGTTCTTTATCATCAAAAGTCACTGTCACCCCCTTGACCACACTGGTGACCCTACCATCTTTGATCTCACAGTTTGCCATGAATTCAACAATCTCAATTCTGGCCAGCCTTCCATCCATCTGAAGGACCATGTCCTTCCAACCTTGAAACTGTAACTTCTCCAACATTATTAACATTCCTTCCTCCTCCAAGTCCGTGAGGAGTTTGCCTTTCAAGATGGTTCTCTCCAAATTAAACCATCTTGTCCTTCTTAGCTTCAGAATCTTCTTCTTCTTCTTCTTCCTCTCCACTCCATTCTTCTTCTTCTACAATTTTCACTTTTCTAGATTTCACACCGGACCTGGTTCTTTTAGCCAAAGTGGATGGTTCAGCAAACTTTGTCTTTGAAACAGACTTCTTTATGGATGTCTTGGCTTTCTTAGCCTTAGGAATCACAACCTCCACTTTTTCTGTCTCATCTTCATCCCGAAGGACCAGGTCCTCTCATCAATGTCAACAGCCTCAACAGGCTCAACCACCTTCTTCATTCCCTTAGCATTAGCTTTTCTCTTACTTTTTTCTAAGGCCTTTTTCCAGCTCAGCCTCACTCTGCTTTCTGACTCCTTGTAGCTCTTCCTCTTGTGGGAGGAATCTCTATAGAGATAGAAGAGGGAGCCTTCCTCTTCTTGTTTGCCCTAGCAGTGCCTGGAATTTTGACTCCGGAACTCCTTTTCCTTTTAGGATTGTAACAGTCAGTCACTTTCTTCAGTAGGTATGCAAGAGTTTCCTGGTCTGATGGAACAGGTTCTTGATCATCTTTCCCTAATTGAACCAGCCCCTTGGCAGCTTCTCCAGACCCACTTCCCCCTTTTTCTTTTAATTTTTCTTCTTCTCCATCAGATTCCTCACTCCAAACTACCATTGCTCCTGTTTCTTCAGTCAGACTAGAAGGAATGGGTGAACCTTCAGCCACTCCTTTTCCCATACCCCTCACAACGTCTTGATCCCCCTTACTCTCCATTTCTTTTCTCCTTTTGTCTTTACCATATATTTTCCCAGATGCAGTAGACTCAACCCCAGCCACAGTTCCCACAAGAATGAATCTATTCTCTAAATTTTTAGCGACCTCAAAGGTGGTTTCAGTAGAAATATTTGGACCAGAAGTTACCTATTTTGTTTCAGACGAACCAGTTTCTTCCCCCTCGGTAGCAGACTTGAATGATTCTTCCAATTTCTGGGGTTCCAGAGTCTGGCTTGCTTTCAATTATTCATCCACTTTCTTTTATAATTCACTTCCAGCCACACTCTTGCGAGCAATCATCTTAAATCTTCCTTTCTTAGACTGAGGTATGGTTAAAGGTGTGATGGATGGTGCGGGTGTGATTTCCTTGGGTGGTGATGAGGGATTTTCAGATGGGTTAGCCATTTCCGTGCTTGGGTATGAAAGAAAATATGTTTGAGTGTGTTTGGGAGTTGAGAGAAGGTGGATTTTAAGTGAAGAAGACACTAAGCCTAATAAATTTAAAGAGGAGTGTTTAATTGGGTAACGACAGTCTTTCAGAAGTCTAATCAAACTGAATTTCTGTTTTGAAAAGACGTTGGAGAGGCCTTAGAATCTAGGCACTTAATGGTTTGGACTCCCTTTTTGAACGAAACTGGTTCATTTCATGATGGATAAGTTCAAAAGGATTTAGGATTAAATGGGGTTCTTCTCTTAATCATGATCCAAATATAATTATTTCAAATTATGCAGAGTGGAGAATACGTACCAAGTAATCTTGATGAACCAGGTTCTTCACTGAGAAATCTCTTGTGTAAGTCTGAATTTTCCAAGAAAATAGAGATAATATCATTAGAGATTAATGATTCATTTTAGCACATGGCACAAGAGTATACTAAAGAAAGTATTAGATTGAGCAAAATCTAATCTAATTATGTACAAAATTCACCATTTTCTAACCAATTTTTTGAGATAGAACAGGTTCTTTTAGGTGATCTTAATAATCTCTAATTCTAATTTGTTCCTTTCAAAGTGATCTCTACTTAGAGCTTTTGTGAAGATATCAGCTATTTGCTTGTCAGTAGCACAAAATTCCACAGTGATCAAGCCCTTCTCATAGTTGTCCCTCAAAAAATGATGCCTAACATCTATGTGCTTAGTTCTTTTATGATGAACCGGGTTCTTGGTCATACTAATTGCACTAGTGTTATCACAAAATATGGGGATACAACCTACATCAATTCCAAAATCCATTAATTGTTGTTTGATCCACAACAATTGAGCACAACATGAGGCAGCAGCAACATACTCAGCTTCAGCAGTAGATAAGGCCACATAATTTTGCTTTTTGGTGGCCCAAGACACAAGACATGAGCCAAGAAAGTGTGCCATACCTGAGATACTCTTTCTATCCACAAGAAAACCTGCATAATCAGCATCAGCATATCCCACTAAGTTGAAATTACTATCTTTTGGATACCATAGACAAAGATCAGTGGTGCCTTTTAGGTATCTCAAGATCCTCTTGACATCAGTCAAGTGAGACTCCTTCGGATTTGCCTGAAATCTAGCACAAAAGCCTACAGTGAAGACAATGTCAGGTCTGCTAGCAGTGAGATATAACAAAGAGCCAATCATTCCCCTATACACCTTCTGATTGACAGATGAACCAGGTTCATCTACATCCAATTTTGTGGCTGTTGCAATAGGAGTGTCAATTTCTTTCGAATCTTCCATTTTAAACCGTTTAAGCAACTCTTTTACATACTTCTGCTTTGATACCAATTGATGTTTTATACTTCAATGCCACACAAGAGGGGAGGTGAATTGTGTGGTGTCCAACTATCGCGTGCACAGATTATAGAAGGACCTGATTCTTCTATGTGTTCCTTAAACTACTATTTTACGTGGAAAACACCCGGCTCAAAAGGTGAAAAAACCATGGCCTACTACTCAGTAGGATTTTTCCCAATACTTCATTAAATCACTGAGCCAAAATAGCATTTATAAAAATTCTTTGTAAACCTAAGGATTACCTCTAATCCCGTTGTGGTAACTAGCCTCTAACTATTACGACAACTTCAAGTTAACTCTAACTTGAATACTTAGAGTACCTAATACAATTGCTTCTAGATAAAGCTGAAAGGTACAATTTGAAAACCACCTACTACAATGAAACCAGAATAAAAGACAGACACTTGGAACTGGTTCTTCTATCTGGTTCATGTAGCTTCAGGTTCGCACACTAATATCACACACGAATTGCTTGCAAAATGCCTTGCTATTTTGCTCTCAATTCACGTTTAACTTCAGATTTTGTGTGTGCCTGTAAAGTGAGAACATCCTGCGATTTATAGAGTTAGTAGAATAGAAAATAACTAGAGTTCTAATGCTACTCTTCGTTGGTGAAGAGTTCTAGTTATCCTCAACTTCTAACTCCTCCCTTATCTTGGATAGTGTTCTCTTCGAGTAAGGAGTCCTTCTCCTTATCAATTGTGCAACCTTTTCGATCAGGAGATATCAGATATAACCACTTAGGCCTATCACCCTCACGTGCATCCATTGTGCTTGAATCTGCCCGTATCCGTGTACACTGTGGACGGACCTAGTTCATGCTTGAGTTCCTTTGTCAATCTTCAAAACAAACTTCACTTGGGCCAACATATACCAACCTGCAGGCGTACTTTTTTGGCAACAGCTTAGGAGCACCCGGTATCGTATCAACTCGTTCTTGGTGTTCTTTCATCTAGTCTCGGAGTACTTTGTTTTCATTCTCCATTTCTTCCATCCTCTTTAGGACGGCAATGAGGGCGCTGTCACCTGCATTATTAGTAATATTACGAGTTATACCTATCGTCGGAGTGTTTAGTCGGTTACATTGCTCGTCTGTTTGTTGTATCAAGCAAGCTCTTGCAGTTTTTGTAGTCGTGCCTGGAGCAGGCTTGTTGAGCACGCTCACTAGCATGTCGGTCAGCCACGCTTCGAGGAGTTTTTTCACAACTAGGGGCGTCCCTTCTTCTACGGACGTGGAGGCCCCTTTTCCACTGGTTTTGTTATGCTACAGCGGTGGGGAGGCGACCTCTCGCGCCTAAGGGAAGTGTTGGCGTCACGTCCCCGCCTACTGTTTCGCAGCTCTCATTGATAGCGTTCATGAGGTTGCTAGGGAAATCACTTGTTATTTTTGTCCTTTCTCCTTGGTTACCTGCCATGTAGGTTTTTGTACGTACAAAGAAAGAAGATCTCGGGGTTTGTGAGATTAGTGACTTGTGTTAGTTGTAGATCTAGAGAAACTAAAAATTTAACTAAGCAATCCTCACAAACGGTGCCAAATTGTTTAACCAAATATATAGATCTTGGTTCAACTAATTAAATTTATACAATGAGGATTCATCTTAGTTAATAATAATATCCTAAAGACGAAATTCTCGGCATTGTGATAAATAACGCGTAGATATGTTCCAAAAGCTATGACAGTGTACAATAGTTAATATTTAAGAACCCAAACAGAAGCAATATAGCATTAAATAGTGATGAGCAGCAATAAATAAAACTATTGTAAATAGAACGAACGAGTCACCCAAGAAAGGATGAAATTAGTGGATATTCATTCTGACAATGATGAATGATGGACAAGCCTTTGAATATCTGAGTTATTCTCGGATCCAGTAAAAAAATGTGGACAAGAATCTTAGTGAAAGGGTTATTTTTGTAGGCTTGCAATAAGATCAGATTCTCTCTTTAAAGTCAACTAGTATTAGTACCCGCGCGATGCGCGGACATAAATCATGTTAAATTGTGATGTAGTGTGACGACCCGACCCGTCGTATCAGGTATTACTGCCCCGTTTTCCTCATTTATTACTTCTTCATGTTTCATTATCAGTATGTGGTGTGTTGGAGTTGTTTCGGACTGGTTTTTATAAGAAATGAGACACTTAGTCTCTTTAAGGAAGGCTTAAGTTGGAAAAGTCAACCGGATGTTGACTTATGAGCTGGAAGGCTCGGATGTGATTTCCGGTGATTCGGTTAGCTTCGGGAAGTGATTTGTGACTTAGGAGTGTGATCGGAAGTGATTTTGGAGGTCCGGTGTAGAATTAGGCTTGAATTGGCGAAGTTAGTATTTTGGCGGATTCCGGTTGATAGGTGAGATTTTGATCCGAGGGTCGGAATGGAATTCCGAGAGTTGCTGTAGCTTCGATATGTGATTTGTGATGTGTGTGCAAAATTTCAAGTCATTCAGACGCCGTTTGGTTGGGTTTTTGATCGAATGCGTGTTTCGGAAGTTTTTAAAGAACTTAGGCTTGAATCCGATGAGAATTGATGATTTTAGTGTTGTTAGATGTGTTTTGATGATTGGAACAAGTTTGGTTAATGTTTTAAGACATGTATGTGCTTTTGGTTGGGGTCCCGGAGGCCTCGGGTGAGTTTCGGGGTGGTTTCGGACCATTTTTAGGCCATTTTTAACTGCTGGTTTTTGGCTACAGCAGTGTACTATGCGATCGCGGTGAATTGGTCGCGATCGCGGTGAGAAAAATGTGAGAAACGTGCCAATGAATCGCGATCGCGGAAAGCCTTTCGCGATCGCGGAGAAGAAATATCATGTTGCGTTGATCCCACTTCGGAAGCTTATATCTCACAATCTATAAGGAATTTGGAGATGATCCAGAAATGCAAATTGTAGCCCTTTGTGTCTAGTTTTCAGAAATTTAAATTAATTGGAATTTGAAGTTGTGTACAAAAAGTTATGGTGGTTACACTATAGGCTGCCCGGGAAGGTCTCTAATACACAGGGATGACTTTGGAAGCTTATATATCGCAATGTATAAGGAGTCAGGAAATGAGCAACATATGACATTATAGCTCTATGTGTCTAGTTTTCAGAACATCAAACCATTTGTAATTTGGAGTTGTGTGCAAAAAGTTATGACCGTTATACTGGAGGCTGTCCGAAAGAGCTGGGAACTGTTCATCGCGATCGCGAAGCATTGTCCGCGATCGCGAAGAGTAAATTTTGGGCTGGAAAAAATTGTTCTCCGCGATCGCGAAGCATTTTCCGCGATCGCCAAGAGTAAATACCTGGGCAGAATATTTTAAAACACGTCAGTCGCGATTTTGGGGTCATTTTACACCTATAATTGCTCGTTTTTAGAGATTCTTGAAGGAGATTAACGAGGGATTCAAGGGGGAACGTTTGGAGGTAAGTTTCTTGGACTCAAAACTCATTTTTATTGTGAAATCCATCTAAGAAATCATTGAATTAAGCCTAAAATTGATGGACTAGGGCTTGGGATTTTTGAGAATTTAAATTGGGATTTGAGGGAGCATTTGGACTCCGATTTTGGTAAATTTGATATGTACGGACTCGTGGCGAGACGAGGAATCCGGTGATGTGAGTTTTGTAATTTTTCGAGAAGTGGGCCCGGTGCTCGGGTTTTGCTAGTTTCGAGATTTTTGCTATATTTTGATTGTTTTCGATTGGGTATTGTTCCCTTGGCATAGTGTGATGTATTCGCTCTGATTTTGGTTAGATTCGACGCGCGTGGAGGCCGATTTGAGGGGCAAAGGCGTCGCGAGCTAGAGATTTCGCCGGTTCGAGGTGAGTAATACTTGTAAATGATATCCTGAGGGTTTGAAACCCCGGATTTGCACATCATACTGCTGTATTGTGGTGACTTGCACGCCAGGTATGAGCGTGGGGTAGAGCACCGTTGGGGATTGTGATTTAGTCCGTCCCGGTTGTTGGTTTTATTGCGTAATTGACTGAAACTACTTGTTATCGTCATTATTTGGATTGATTGCCATGTTTTGGGCTTCGTGCCGATTATTTGAATCCTTTAGGGATTATTATCATTATTTTCATGACACTTAGCATATTAAATGATTTCAGTCCTGAGTTAAACCCTGTTTTGAAATGTGCAGTCATACTGTTAAAGTTTAAAGACTTAAATTGCATTTTTCTGATGTTTTGAGTTAAAAGCTATTACTTGACATTGCCCGAGTGGCTCATTTGCATGTTCTGGACTGAGGATGGATCGGGCTGCACGCCGCAGCGATACTATGATGATATTGCGCTTGGGCTGTAGGAGCCCCTCCGGAGTCTGAACCCCCACAGTGAGCGCGGGTACCCAAAAGGATCGGGCTGCGCGCCGCAGCGGTCATGTGCATTGCATTGCATTCATGCATTGTTTCCTGATTGTACTACGTGTCATGACATTTAGCACTCTCATATCATTGGCATCCATGCTATTTCTTGTACTGTTACCAGACGCCCCGGTATTAACTGTTTGTGGAGTGCTGTGCCCGAGGGGCTGACTTATGTGCGGACTTGCACTATCTGATTACGCATTCATTTGCTTGACTGTTGAGAAAAAGATGTTTTCAAAAGAGGTTTTAAACTGAGTCAGATATTTTCTAGAGGATTTTCACGGTTTTACTGTTTTCTCAAAGATTTGCACTGTCTTATATAGCATGATGGAGTGCTTTTACGTGATTTCTTACCGCTCAGTTATTATTTACTCTTATTCCACTGAGCTGGAAGTACTCACTTTACTCCCTGCACCTCGCGTGTAGTTGCAGGTATTGTACACCCGGTAGCGGGGTATTTAGCTGATTGAAGGTATGACTATTGTAGCTGAGTAAGGTGACCGCCAGCGTTCGCGGCACCGGATGTTGTCTTTGATTTCCAGAATTTTCCATATATATTATTATTGGCCCTGTAGTTGTGTTCAGGCTTTTCTTTAGATGCTCGTGACTTGTGACACCCCGGTCGGGTAGAAATTAACAATTTTAAATGCCATTAAGTTGTATCTTCTAATTATTTATGTTTGATAATTGTTAGTGAAAGGATTTGGGTTAGTTGGCTGGCCTTGTCTTCACGAGAGGCGCCATCACGACCAGGTTGAGAATTGGGTCGTGACATGTAGGTTGTTTGAATCATGTGCAAATAACCTTATAATATAAACATCTCATATAAAATTTATATAACATTAGATATTAATTATGAAGTAGGATATGAAATTATTGTTCAAATCTCGTAGTGCATAACCTTTTTTTTTTTATTTGTAGCAATCTAACCCTTTCATTTTAGTCTTGCATTTCGTTTCGCTATTAATATTAAAGAATACTAAACATATCATGTTGTGATCTGTCTTGGTTGAGCACAATAGATCATATTATTTTAACAAACTTCATACTATCACTTTGTTTTTATCTAAACGTTAAATATGTCTTATTCATCACATTATTTGTACGCAAATTCTTTTTTCTTTTGTTTTTTTCTTATAGTTATTGCATTATTTATTATTTAATATTATTGTACTATCAATAATATTTTATTATCTTAATAATTAAATTAATGTCTTGCTTATTATTCTTTTAATAGTCTTTAATAAATAGAAATATTTTATTCTTAAAATTTGGTATATTTTTATGCTTGTACCCTCTCAGTCGAAATTTTTTAATCAATTAAATTTATTGTAATATTATTAAATATAATGTAATTTTTTAAGTTATTTATTTTTAAATTAATTTAATATATATCCTCACACTATCTCTATTTTTATACATTCTCTTCCCTACTATAAATTTTAATTAGTTTTTACATTAATTTTTTACCTATAACCAAAATAATATCATATTTTATTATAAATTATAAAATTGGTGTAGGCTAAAATATTAATACATATGTTATTTCATGATTATGTTCCAAATGTATTGAGATATGTTATAATTATTTTTGATTTAGATGCATTTAATTTTTTTTAGCTTTAAGATATAAATTTAATTTTTAATTTTCATTAATAAAAATACCCATATTAGAAAGTTATTTTATATTCTTAAAATTTTATTTTAATATTAGAAAAATAATTTCTAAATTGTTTGAACATATTATATGTATGTAATAATATGTTTACTATCATTTTATTTCTTTCCATAATAATTTCCAAAATAAGAAAATTATGAAATAAAGAAAAATCTCATCTCAAATTCAAATAATTCTTATCATTTTATTTTTTAAATTGGAACACAGTTTCAAAAAATTACGCTATGCTTTCAAATTTATACTAACTGCACTCAATTCAGTTANATAAAAAAAATCTCATCTCAATTCAAATAATTATTATCATTTAATTTTTTTCTAAATTGGAACGCAGTTTCAAAAAATTATGCTATGCTTTCAAACTTATAGTAACTGCACTCGATTAAGATATTAATCATAGAAAAGTTACTTAGTTGTTTTGAACATATTATATCTAAATATTGTAGTAATATTTTCACTGTCAACTTATTTCTTATGTAATTTTCTTTCTTTTTAGCTTTAATACAAATTTAATTTTTAATTTTCATTAGCATAATTACCTATATTAGAAATTTATTTTGTATTTTAGTTATTTTTTCATAAATAAGACTTCAATTTCGTGATAGTATCCATAGTTTGAGCATTCTAATCATAGTTTTAACAACATTTTAATTTCAAATTCAATTATTTCTAATAGTAAATTTTTAATAATTTAACATAATTTTGCTAATTTTTTATGTATTGTATATTTTTAATTTTAACAACTTTCTAATTTCAAATTTAATTAGCCTTTCCCTTTATAATTTTAAGTTTGTATATTTAATTTATTTTATTTTCTAGACTTATGATTTATAAATATCCTCACATTAATTATCTCTAATTTATTTCTATTATTCAATATTTTTAGTTTTGATTTTATCTATTAGACTTGAGTTACGTGGACCTATTCATATTATGATTTTTCTTATCATAATATAAAAAACTTTCTCATCTCAAATTTAAATAAGTTTTATCGTTTTTTCTATGATGAAAAATCTAAAAAAAAATTCTGTATTTATTTTTTATTTTTTGATATTATATTATTCAATACCTAATATTATTACATTGTCATGTGGATTTTTATTAGCTTATTTGAATTTAATATCTATTTATACCACACTCATTCTAATATAATATAGTTAAAATTTAAAACTTTCTCAAATTCAAATAAGTTTTATTATTCTATTTTCTAAATTTGACTGCATTTTCAAAAAATTATGTTATGCTTTCAAACTTAAACTAACTACACTCAATTCAAATATTAATCACAAAAAAATATTTTCTTAATTGTTTGAACCCATTATATCTGAATGTTGTAGTAATATTTATGTATAAAATATTCGTTTGCCCGATTTATCAATATTAATATGACATTATTATTCTTGTTATTAAAATATATTATTTATATTTTTTCTTACCTTATAAATAATTTATATACTTTGTAAGATCTTATTTTGCCGCTTGAATTTATTTAATTTTTAAACTTAATAAATCTTTAATATCTTAAGTAACTTTTAATTTTATTTTAACTTACTCCAAAGTATAAATAGTCACAGGTTATCTAAATCTATGTCTTTCTATATTTTTTTATTTTTTTCTATTATAATTTTTAGTTAATTTTTTACCTCCATATTTCTAGCTAACATAGAAAAAATTATCTATGGGTGGATCAATATAGATATAAATAGAGATATATCTTTTTCTTTTTTCTTTTTTTTGGTAAATAGTGACTTTCTATTCATTAAAAAAAAAACAGCTTTACAAATCAGGTAGATGCTGACCATCTACATCTCTATCTTCTATCTATACTAAGTCTAATGCTCTAGTGACATCTCTACTGTATTGCTATTTACATCAGCTTAAATCTTTACCAGAAAAAGAAAAACAGAAGCATTCTACATACTTCAAGTCTAAGAGCCTAGTGGAAAATAGTCTAATTGTTGCAATGCTCCTTGCCAGTTCTTGATTGTCCTCCCTCTGGTATGTATATGCATTACAATATTTCTACAGATACTGTTCTTTTTGAGTATTCCCCCTTGAAATCTAATCACATTCCTTTCCCTCCAAACTGTGTACACTAGCATACCAAATACACATGTAACAATTGCCCAGTGACCAGATTTCTTTTTTGCACCTTTGTTGATCCATTGGACCTCATCTTGCCAAGTCTGAATAGGCCTAGAATGGCCTAACCAATTGATTAGCCTAGTCCATATTTCTCTTACTATTGGACAGTCTGAAAATAAGTGTTCAAATAGTTCATCAGATTGCTTACAGAATACACATTGCTGGGTACTTGAACTCCAAATTTAATGAGTCTGTCCACTGTTGCTAATCTTTTCTGTAGTGCCAGCCATAGTATAATTTATACCTAG
This sequence comes from Nicotiana attenuata, assembly GCF_001879085.1. Lineage (NCBI taxonomy): Eukaryota > Viridiplantae > Streptophyta > Magnoliopsida > Solanales > Solanaceae > Nicotiana > Nicotiana attenuata. The sequence continues at coordinate 89,202 of NW_017670341.1, read as the reverse complement.
GGTGCAGATGAGGTTGCATAGTGATACTCTTCCAAGGTACCTTTTGTAAATGAGGAAGCCGATGTGGTATAGCTTGCTTATACTGAACTTTCCTCCTTTTTGTAGTTGGACAAGTGTGTTAACCAGATCCCCATGAATCCCCTGCAATTCAAGAACAAGGTTCCTTGTCTCCATTATCTTTCTAACCACCCAAGCAGCATTGTTGGGTATTGGATTACTTTCCACTGTCCTGTTTCTTATGTAGAAGGTGTGAACCTATCGGATCCATAAGTTGTCCTTCTTCATTATAATTTCCCACATGTGCTTTGCAACTGCTGCTTTGTTCCAGTAGCACATGTTTATTACATTTAGGCCACCTGTAGCTTGTGGCCAGCATACTCTGTCCCAAGCAACTAGTGCTTTCTTGGTGATAGTTGATGTGCCAGACCATAAAAATGATCTACACATGGCTTCAATCATCTTCAATATCTTCTTAGGCGGCAGAAAGATTTGAGCCCAGTATGATTGTACCCAAACAAGACTGATTTAATTAACTGGAGCCTACCATCATATGAAAGCAATTTGGCTGTCCAGCAGTTGATCTTCTATGTAATCTTCTCTACTAATGGCCAACATTGGATAATAGACAGCTTCTTGGATGCTAGTGGTACACCTAGGTATCTAAATGGCATAGTACCTTCAGTGTATCCCAATTCTTGCATAATGTCTTGCTTTGTGCTTTCTGAGATACCTGCTAGGTATATGGAACTTTTTTCTGCATTGGCCTGGAGCCCGGATGAGTTAGAGAACTTGAGGAATGTTTGCTGCAGTAGTCTGATGGATGTAATGTCAGCTTTACAGAACATCAACAGGTCATCCGCAAAACAAATGTGAATTGCTCCGAGTTTCTTACATTTGGGATGGAATTTAAAGTTCCTGTTCTTTGCCAGCTGTGCAAGTTCCCTCTGCATATACTCCATGTCTATGACAAACAAATAAGGGGACATGGGGTCCCCTTGTCGAATGCCTCTTCTTCCTTGAAATGGTTTTGTCAGTCCTCCATTCATGTTGAGGGAGTAGGTCACTGTGGTGATGCATTCCATTATCCATCTGATAAATTTATAAGGAAAGCCAAGCTCTAGTAGCATTTTTTCAAGGAAGCTCCAATCTAAAGTATCATAAGCTTTCCTGAGGTCTACTTTTAAAACACACCTTGGGGAGATCCCTTTTCTGTTATATCCTTTGAATAACTCATGAGTAAATAAGATGTTGTTTGCAATGCTTCTTCCTTCAATAAAGGCTGATTGTGACTCCCCAATGAGATCTCCTATTACACTCTTTATTCTATTGGTGATTACTTTGGTTATTATCTTGTATAGAGTGGTGCAACAAGCTATAGGTCTGAATTCTTGTACTTGGCTGGGGTTTGGCACTTTTGGAATAACAATGACTGCTGTACAATTCATTCCTCTATGCATTTTGCCTATTTCAAAGAATTCCTTGACTGCAGCACATACTTCAGACCTAACTATAGTCCATTGTGTTGTGAATAACTCAATTGGAAAACCATCTACCCCTGGGGCTTTGTCATGAGGCATATCTTTTATAGCATTTAGGATCTCCTCATTTGTTACATTCTTAACCAGTGTCTCCTTCTGTTGTTGGTCAAGGCATCTCCCTTGTTTAACCACTGCAGCATCTGGACATCTATGGGCTTCTTCACTTTCTCCCATGAGTTTGGTGAAGAAAGAGATAAACTCCTCTTCTATTTGGACTGGATCTATTAGCTTAATACTACTTGTAGTGTATATGGATACAATGTGGTTTCTGCTTGTCCTCGTTTTCCATTGAGCATGGAAGTATTTGGTATTTGAGTCACCACATTCAATCCAAATGGCCCTTGACTTCTGCTGTAATACATGTTCTTCTATATGACTCCATTTTTCCATTTTTGTCAAGATTTCTTTTTCCTGATTGAACAAGCTCTGATCTAGAGGAGAATTCTTGAGTTCTCCCTGTACTATCTCTAGTTTCTATCTAGCCTGATCAAGTCTCTGCTGGTAGGAAGCCATATATTTGTTCAAGTCTTTAAGTCCATTTTTGAGTGCCTTCAATTTCTTCCAAATTTTGTTCATGGGCTCTTCTTGAGTTCCTTGCTGCCATACTTCTTGCATTATATTCCTGAACTCTGGATGCTCCATGACATTTTTGTAAAGCTTGAACGGCTTAGGATGCAGTCCTTTCTTATGTTGACTGATATGTATGAGGATTGGGGAGTGGTCAGACACTCCTGGGTCCATGAATTCAGCTTCTATGTGGCTATATTGTTGCAGCCACACAGTTGCCCATTGCCCAATCTATCTTGCTATACACCCTTTTATCTTCCTGTTGCTTGTTGCACCATGTAAAGAACCAGCCAACACTTCTTAATGGAGTCAATTGTAGCACATCAACTAAATTTTGGAAGCCATATGTCTCTGATTGAGTGACTGGTGCTCCTATTCTGTCTTCTGAAGTTAGCACATTGATGAAATCCCCACTTAGTAACCAAGCATCCTGTACATTTGTTCCTAATTGTGCAAGCTGATTCCATAACTGATGCCTGAGAGTTGCATCATTTCTAGCATACACCACTGTTAGTAGTGATTTGAAACTATCCTTCTGTACCTCACAGTGTATATATTGGTCTGTAGTCTCAATGATCTGGATGTTTACATTGTTTCTCCACATTAGCCAGATTCTACCATTTGGGTGGTCTTTATAATTGCAGCAAACATTCCAGTATTTGGCCACCTTCTATATAATTCTCCCAGCTTTTCTCTCCTTTACCCTTGTTTCTACACACACAATTACATCTATTTTGTACTTACTTAGAAAGATCTTTAACTCTTTTTGTTTAAAGGGCTTATTAAGCCCCCTTATATTCCAAGTACAGATGTTCATTGGTGGCAAGAGCTGGTTGACCCAGCGTCCCTTGGCTCCTGATTTGAGAGTTGAGTTTGTAGGATTGCAAACCTATTGCTAGAGGTAGTTGCAGCAGCTGTATTGCCTCTAACAATGGTAGTCTATTTTCCTTGCCCTACTCCTACCTTGCTGAGTGCTATGTTTGGATCTTCTGTAGGAACTTGTTTAGTTATGGCCTGTACATTTTCTGCATTAGGCATTCTCACCTGCTCTTCTTTTTGAGTTCCAGATGATTCTACATCATTTGATGTTGAAGAAGCATGTATCTTCTGCACCCATTGTTGAGTGATCTGCTTCTTTTTCTTATTCCTTCTTCTTCTTCTTGGTTGCTCCTTAAATTCCTCCTCATTTACTTGCTTTGTCTTTGCCCAGCACTCTATTGTATCATGACCAAATCTAATACAATCACAGCAAAATTTGGGCCTCGAGTCATATGCAATCTGTTGCTTTATCACTCCCTTTGGTGTTTGCATCTCAAAACTCTCAGGGAGTGGGTCTGATACATCAGTTTCCACCAATACTCTGGCATAAGAGGCCTTCTCCATTTCAGTTGTTACCCTATCAGTGTATAGAGGTTTCCCTACGACATTAGCAAGCTTACTCAATGCTTCAGTGGACCAATATCCTAACGGGAGCCCAGGAAATTTCACCCACAAAGGAATAATGCTCAAGCACTCTGGGTTAAAACAGAAATCGATTTTCCAATGTTGTAGGATAAATGGTTTGTTATGGTAAGTGTATGGCCCTGCATGAAGAACTAGTTCTCTATCTTCTATACTTTGAAACTGAAAAATGTAGTATCCTTCATCATGGTACAGAACTTTTGGCCGTGCTACAAAATTCCATACATTGGTGACATAATTTTCCATAGACTTCTCATACGGATTGTCACCAAGGACATACCCAATTAAAGCATTCTTTAGCGATTCCTCCTGAGCCCTAGTGTCCTCCTCCTCTATTTGTACCACAAACGTGCCATCTCTCATAGAAGGGGGAATATAGGTTAATGTCTTACCCATCTGTGAACTTCTGTTTTCCTTCACAATTTTTTCCTTTGGCTGTTCCTGTCTGTCATCAGCTGCCTTCTCCTTAGCATTGGTGCTTGCTGAGTTGAGGTTGCTGCTGCCGAGAACTGCATTCTTCGGTGTACCATTGATTCCTCCACTCTCAAATTTGCTTGTTGAGCATGCGCTTTAGTTCCTTTGCTAGATGTCTCTTCGTTCTCCTTTTCCTCCAGGATAGGCTAAAATTTATATGGTAGAAAGCTACCAAAGGTCAGTGGTTGCAGTCCTGTGGCCGGAGTAATCTTCGATTCCTCTTCTGTCGATGGATGGTGCTGAACAATTGTTGGTGCACTACCCATACCTGTGAGCCAACACCCTATTTGAGAAGGGGCAGGTGTTTCCATGGCTTCTTCATCCCCTTGAGAATTAGGGTTAGGAAGCTTCTTTCGTTGCTTTGTCATGGCGGATGGCGTCCATTAGCTATCCTCGCTAATCGTGCGCCTGCAGAGCCATACCAGCTGATATCTTAGAGATATATCTTCAAATATACATATAAATATAAATTTAAATGTAGATATATAGATTAGATTTGTCTAAGATTTATTTAGATTGAGTATAAGATTTATTAAACTACTTACATTAATTATGTTTTCATTTATAATTCGAATTTTTAATGTTGTATTAAAATTGCCAAGTGGCTTCTTTTTAGCTTGCCACTTGGCTTAACCACATGCTTCACTACTCTCCTTTTAATATAATATAGATGTATATTTTATAATTGAATTCTCCCCCTCCTATCATTGTGTCTCTTTCTATTTGTAGGGAACATATTCTTAAAAATCCTAATAGTAAGTGTAGAATATATTCACTAGAATATTCTCTTTAATGTCCTATCTTGAAACTAACTGTTATAACTCTGTCAAGAGTATTCGACCTCGGCCTCGATCTTTGACGACTCCTCGACTTCAGTCTCTGTTGACTCTTCGACCACGGCCTTCGTTGTTGTGACGACCCGGCCAGTCGTCTCATGAGTTACCGGTCCGTTTCCCCCATTTCTGCTTCTTTATGCTTCGTTATGCGTGTTTTATGTGATCAAGTTGATTAGTTTGCGTTCGTATTGGATTTGGTAAGAAATGAGACACTTAGTCTCTTTTAAGAAGGTTTAAGTTGGAAAAGTCAACCGGATGTTGACTTATGTGTTTGAGGGCTCGGATGCGAGTTCCGATGGTTCGGATAGCTTCGGGAGATGATTTATGACTTAGGAGTGTGATCGGAATTGGTTTTGGAGGTCCGGTGTAGAATTAGGCTTGAATTGGCGAAGTTAGTATTTTGGCGATTTCCGGTTGATAGGTGAGATTTTGATCCGAGGGTCGGAATAGAATTTCGAGAGTTGTTGTAGCTTCGTTATGTCATTTGAGATGTGTGTGCAAAATTTCAGGTCATTCGGACGTGGTTTGGTTGAGTTTTTGATCGAAAGCGTATTTCGGAAGTTTTTAGAAAACTTAGGCTTGAATTCGATGTGAATTGATGGATTTGGTGTTGTTTGAGGTGTTTTG
>NW_017670341.1:0-83377 GCF_001879085.1 Nicotiana attenuata | reverse complement strand
TTTTCGCTTGGGCTTTGTTCCCTTAGCATATTGTGATGTATTCGTTCTGATTTTGGATAGATTCGACGCACGTGGAGGCCAATTCGAAGGGCAAAGGCGTCGCGAGCTAGGGATTTAGCCGGTTCGAGGTGAGTAATGCTTGTAAATGATGTTCTGAGGGGTTGAAACCCCGAATTTGCTAGTGCTATGTTGAGGTGAGACACACGCCTGTTGACGAGCGTGGGGTCGTACACTGTTGGGGATTGTGACTTGGTCCGTCCCGGTTGATGATTTCACCGCGTATTTGACTGAAAACATATTTGTTATCACTATGATTTGGGCCGAATGTCTTATTTGGGCTTCGTGCCAATTATTTGAACCCCTCGGGGCATTTCTTGATATTTTCCTCACTGTTTGAAATATTTACTTGAACTCAGTCATGTATTTTTCCACTGTTTTACTACTCAGCCGGTTTTATTCATATTTTGAGACTTAAATGATATTTTAAACGATGTTTTGGGCTGAGACACACTGTTTTGCTATTGCCCAAGGGGCTTATGAGTATTTTTGACTAAGTAAGGCCGAGGGCCTATGTTGTGAGGAGACACAAATACTGATTTGAGGCCGAGGGCCTGAGATATGTACGCCACGAGGTGGCTTGATTGATATGAGGCCGAGGGCCTAGTTGTGATGCCACGAGATGACTTGTTATTGCGCTTGGGCCGTAAGGGGCCCGTCCCGGAGTCTGCACACCCCCAGTGAGCGCGGGTACCCAGTGTGATGTGAGATTGAGCGCGAGGGGTTGTTATTGTTCTGAGATGTTGCCCGAGAGGCTGTTATTGTTCTGAGTTGTTGCCCGAGGGGCGGATGTGGTGATACTGTGCCCGAGGGGCGAGTTTTTATTCATTTACCGTACCTTAATTATCTGTCATTTACCTGTTTTAATTGTTGAAAGAGGATNTTTGACTGGTTTTACTGCTTTTAAATGATTTATACTGCTTTATCATAGAATGCTTTGTGTCTTGCGTGATTTCTTACTTTCAGTCATTATTTACACTTATTACTCACTGAGTTGGAGTACTCACTTTACTCCCTGCACCCTATGTGTAGATTCAGGCGTATCAGGTTCCGCTCCGGAGTGTTGATTTCCTCCAGTTTCAGGCGGGCTTCTTCGAAGATTACGAGGTAGCTGTTGACGCCTGCAGCCCCGTGTCTCTATTTCTCTATCTTTCCTGTTCTTTTCAAACAAATGTAGTAGTTTATGACTTAGCAGACTGTATTATGGATTCATAGATGCTCGTGACTTGTGACACCTCGATTTGGGCTGTGTGGATGGTTTTCTATTGTTATATTCTGTACTTCTGCGAATTTATTGTTGTTAAATCATGCTTCAGAATTGCTTAATGGTAATTAACTGCTTAAAAGAAGTGTTCTGTATTGATCTGGCTGGCCTTGTCTTCACTAGAGGCGCCATCACGATCGGTTTGGGTTTGGGTCGTGACAGTTGTTAATTAGATCACTTCGACATGTGGCGGCCTACGAATGTTTTACTAATGCCATTTCGACTTAAAATATTCTAGAGATAGATTTCAACCCATACACTAATATCGCTTAAATAAGGGTTGGGGCATCAGTATAAAAGGGAGGTATGTCCAAGCAACATCTTAGGGGTTGTTTGGTACGCGGACCAAGTTATCCCGGAATTATATTCCTGGGATTATAATCCATGGACTAATTTATTCCAACTGTGAGGTGGGACAATATAATCCCAAGTTGATGGGATACGGTGGGATAAGGTGTGTTATCCTGTATTAAGACTGAGATTAAATTTATACCATGTTTGGTTGATGGAATAAATTTATCCCACACGGTATAATTTTATCACACACCTTATCCCACTTTATCTCGTGTACCAAATGACCCCTTATGTTTATATGAGAAAGTTATTTTAAACTATTATTTACATTTCTTAAAAAGAGAGTACCATAAGGTTTTGCAAAAAGGTACGTCTGAAACAAGCTAATTATGCGTTATAAGATAGGGTATATTAGTACCTTTTCTATTCATGAATTTATAATAATAGTCGTGCTCTGCATACTAAAAGTGTGCTAATTCTAAATCTAAGTTTGTTGACTTTATAGGTCTAACTTTCTTCGTATAATAGAGTAAGGGAAAATAATATTGTATAATCAATTTAGAAAATAATATTGGGGAAAATATATATTTTCGTATAATATACAAATAATATACTTATTTTATATTACTTTTGTATATTTGAACCTTTTGTGAGGATAAGCTTAGTAGATTGATTTGGATAAGACATTAAATTGTCTTTACTTTTTTGGAGTAGCAGAGTTGCAGGACGTGGCAACAGTGAATGAGTTATGGGCCTTTGGCCCAATCGTCATATTTATCATTGGAAAGGGAGTCCATAAATTTTCTAGATAAAACCCTCTGCCATCTGTCCATTTATCTGATTTACTAATTTTGGAGACTGGTTTTTTAAAATTAAAAACTAGTTTATTACATGAAATATTAAAATATGTCGATAATGTATAAATGGTTGAAGTTCTTGTAGGACCATTTTTTTTCTATTGAAATAATTATGTTACACCTTTTATTTAGAATCAAATCAAATAATGATGGAGATACAAACCTATGTAAACTTAAAACCATGCCAAAAACCAAACCTAAAAAAAAAATAATACAACTATGAAACGTTTGTAATGATTAATTCCATGCCTTGTATTATATTCAAAGTATCTGAAAGTGGGGACGGCATGTTTCACTTATTTTGATTTTTAGTCTAAAAACTAGTGATGACAAAAAAGTGCAGAAAGAAAAAAAAAAATCGTACTCGTATGGAAAAAGGAAAAGAAAAAACATACAAAAATTAAATGAAGTGCCTAACTTTTATACAGTCAAGTTGTCTAAGAATAAATATAGATAACTACTCATGGTTTTGTGAAATTTGTAATCCAAAAAATGGATAGTTAACCTAAAACAAATAAATTTACACTCACTGTATACAATATTTTTTTCCACAATCAATTAAAGTATATAAGTCAAACCATAGTTAATGTATATAACTCTTGATAAGAAGGTACGAAGGTCGAAAATTAAGGTAGAAGGTTAATAGGTAATTGAGCGTGTTTTCTTTTTTTATCAGTAGTTAGTAGTTAGTATTATTATTATTATATTTCCTTATTTTTAGATTTTTATTACTATCTAATGTTCTTCTGCTTCGATTTTCTTATTATCTTGCTTCCATAGCTTCTTTACTATCGTACTTCTTTTTCTAAACTGCTATAGTTATGCTTTTTCTTGAGCTGAGAGTATATCAAAAACAACCTTTCTACCTTCGCAAGTCGTAGTGAAATCAGAAAATTCAATAATTTGAACACTCTTTGTCAATGGGATGTGCAAGGGTATTCAACGTCTATTTTTTGCTCAATAACAAGTTAGTAATATTTTATCATATACACAACATAATTTTTAAGTTGACCACCCTTGGCCACATATAATAACTTCGCCCATGTTTACTAAGATAAAAATAAAGTTTATGTATATACTACCCTTTCCAGATCTCACTCGTAAAATTACGCTATGTATGTTATTGTTGTTTTAATTCAAACATAAATAAACTACTTGATAATGTTGATTACTTTCCTACCTTACATAATCACAGTTGTTTGAGGATAAATATCAAATTATTGTCCTATAAATACTGAACTCTTGACATCTGTCTTTCTTCAACCAGAGAACCTTTTAATTTTCTTCTCTTCTTCTTCTCCTTTTTTCTCGCAGAGAAAAATATGGCTTCCCATAAGAGTATCACAGTCTCCACTTCTGATAACTGCGCCAACGGCGATTCATTGCCGGCGAACTCGCCGAAAGGCCAGTGCCTGTGCTCGCCGACGACCCATAGAGGATCGTTCAGGTATTGTTTATCTGACGCTATTTTCTTTTTAGTTCGTTTAAACTCTTTCTGTAAACTTCTCATCTTACTTTTAGTGACTTATGGGCTATAGTTATTTAGTAAGACATTTCTATAACAATATTCGTATATAACAATCATTCACTATAAAAGTTAATTTTTTTCGAAAATCGATTTTTATATTATATTATAATATATCTTTTCTATAACAGCACTTTACTCTATCCGTCAAAAAACATCGGAACAAACGAGACTGTTATAAAAAGGTTTGATTGTATTGGGACATGTTTAATATCATAAGTTTTAAACACGAAAAAAATTGAATAGTCAAACTTCATCGAACCTAACAAAATTTCTTGATAATATGCCGCTAATCTGTTACTAAATAGGATTAGCAACAACAGATTTTTCATTTAGCTATATAATTTGTCCAAAGCGATTTCATATACTTTATAGTAGTGAAAAATCTTATAACCATTACGTTTAAATTCAGAAGTCTTAAAAAAAATTAGGTTTTATAAAAATCAAAAGTCTTAAAAAAAAAATTGTTTTTAGTCAAATATGATTTTCTAAAATGAAATTGAGGGAGTAATTATTTTGAGACAGTGATAATATCGTCTCAAGTTATTTTTTTTTTTCTTTTTTTTTTTTTTTTTACTTTTCCCTTGTGAAATTTCTAATATGAGATATATTGAATTTCTTAATATATATCAGGTGCAGGTATCACCGTACTCCAACTTNTAGTATTTACTTAAAATAGTAAAGTTGAGGGTAGTAATTATTTTGAGACTAGTGATAATATCGTCTACTAGTTTTATTTTTTTTTCGTTTTTTTTTTTTTTACTTTTCCCTTGTGAAATTTCTAATATGAGATATATTGAATTTCTTAATATATATCAGGTGCAGGTATCACCGTACTCCAACTTCTGGTAACACAACAAGTGAATGGTTCAAGAGATCAAAATCCATGCCTGTTAATAAGCACAATAATATATCTCCCAAATCAGTTGAATCTACTTAAAATATTGTAATTTTTCAATATGTTTTGAGTGGACAAATGGAAGAGTATATGGTTTTCTCTTTTCTTTCCTCTTAAATATGTATAGTTTTTATTATTGCAAGGAACTTTCTCTTCTCTCCACTAATTACATCGCACAAGATACGAGCTTAATTAATTAGTCGTTAATTTGTGTATGTTACAACTGGTTAAAATAATTGATAAAATAAAAAGAAACTATTGAGAATCTTGTCGAAGGAACTTGAAATGGTAAAATATATATTTTCGTGTGACCTTATAAATTCGAGCCGTGGAAGCAATTGCTAGTGATTGCATTATAGTAGACCGTTTACATTAGGTGTTTACATTAGGTGTGTACAAAGGAAATCGATAAATCGTACCAACCCGATAATTCGAGTAAAATCGAGAAAAAAATTCGACTATGGTTTGGTTTGAGTTGGTTTGGTGTTGGAGAAAAAAATTCGATCATAATTGATTTGGTTTGGTTTTAACTAAAGAAAGTCAAATTGAAATCAAACCAACCCGACATTACATATATAGAAATTTTAGATATATTTGATATATAAATATACTTATTGTGATGTAATTTATAAATATTTTTTGAACTTTTTACTTAACTTTATCTTTTAAGGTATTATTTCAAGGTTGGACTTAGAACTTTTGAATGATCCGATAAGTTTTATAGTCATTAATATTAGTAATTTAAATAATGCTAACAAAAGCCCATTAATGCTAACAAAAGACATTCAATTCAATACTACGAACGACAATGTATGAATATCTATTTTTTATTTTGTAATAATTTAAATAAAAATGCATAGCCTCTTTTTATTTTTTTATTTAGCATTTAGTCATGTAATTATTACTTTCTTATTAGTCTACTTATTTTAGCATGACTTAGTACTTTCAGATTATGTTAATTTTTATTATGGCTTTTAATTAGCAATATTTATATTACATAATTTTATTGTCTTTATTGTTGAATATTTTAGGATAATGCTATGACACATCTATATTTTATATTATTTTCTTGAAAAATACCTTATATAATTGTATTTTACTAGGATTAAAGAAATATTTTGAGCACAAGTCATATGTTTTGTGCTATGAAGATTTACCGGAAAGAACCCCGAAAAAACCCGAACACCCGAAAACCCGAAAAAAATCGAGATTGAAAAAATTCGAGTTTTATTGGTTTGGTTTGGTCTTTAGATTTAATAACCCGATACAATTGATTTGGTTTAGTAATTGCAAAATTCAAACCAATCCGACCTATGTACACACTTAGTTTACATCATAGCTTTTGAAGTGTGGTTTGAGGAATCCTTAGTGGCTGCTCCTCTATGTCGGAGGACTCGACAAAATTATTCAATAACTTCGGGAAAAGGAATGCCTCCTATTTTTCAAGTAGGAAAACGGTACATACCGGGATAATGATTGTAAGGCCCCATTTGGCAATAAACAAATATTACTATTTTCAACAAAAAAAATTATTTATTTTTTTGGAATCAGTATTTAGCCATAAAAACTTTAAATTTTACTTGAAGTTGGATTTCGAAATTTTTTCGAAATTTAAAAAATTTCAAAAAGCTGATTTTCAAAATTTTCACTTCAAATCACTCAGAAAAATTTAAAATAATTTCAAATTATATTTATGTCCAAACACAACTCTAATTTTCAAATATAATTTTCACTTATATTTTTTTTTTTACTTTATTTTTCGGAATGTCACAATTTTTATGTCCAAACGCTTAAACTCTTCTTCTTTTTCGTTAGCTATAAGAAATTGGAAGGTCAAGTAAAATCGTTATACTATGGTTTTGAATTTCGGATTCTTGTACTGAAAATGTTTTCTTTAATCCTAGTTTTCTTTTGCTTTACTACTCATGATATATTAATGCTAAGATATCGTTTTCTCCTTCCATTATTTGAAAGAATAAGAAATAAATAATGTATCTTTAAAATGACTTAAACATTTGTTTTAAAGTAGTTTTTGACACGACCCGGCCAGTCGTCTCATGAGTTACCGCTTCGTTTCCCCTATTTCTGCTTCTTTATGCTTCGTTATCCGTGTTTTATGTGATCAAGTTGATTAGTTTGCGTTCGGAGTGGATTTGGTAAGAAATGAGACACTTTAGTCTCATTTAAGAAGGTTTAAGTTGGAAAAGTCAACCGGATGTTGACTTATGTGTTAGAGGACTCGGATGAGAGTTCCAATGGTTCGGTTAGTTTCGTGAGATCATTTGTGACTTAGGAGTGTGATCGGAATTAGTTTTGGAGGTCCGGTGTAGAATTAGGCTTGAATTGGCGAAGTTAGTATTTTGGCGATTTCTGGTTGGTAGGTGAGATTTTGATCCGAGGGTCAGAATGGAATTCCGAGAGTTGATGTAGCTTCGTTATGTCAATTGTGATGTGTGTACAAAATTTCAGGTCATTCGGACGTGGTTTGGTTGGGTTTTTGATCGAAAGCGTATTTCGGAAGTTTTTAGAAAACTTAGTCTTGAATTCGATGTGAATTAACGGATTTGGTGTTGTTTGAGGTGTTTTGATGATTGGAACAAGTTTGAATGAGGTTTTAGGATGTGTTGGTACTTTTGGTTGAGGTCCCGGGGGCCTCGGGTGAGTTTCGGATGGTCAATCGGACTATTTTTGAAGTTGAAATGTTGCAGAATTGTTGTTCAGGTGTTGCATAGATATTGGCCTTCGCATAGAAGGATTTTGGGGTGGTCTGAGTTAGGCCTTCGCGTTCGCGTTTGATGACTCGCGTTCGCGGAAGGCTGGAGGCTGGTGCTTCGCGTTCGCGTGAGGATCAGTCGCATTCGCATAGTGGAGTTGGAGCGTGAGGGGTCCAGGAGCTGTTGTTCTTCGCGTTCGCGTATGTGGGAGCGCGTTCGCGTAGGTATAAGAGTCTAAAGCATCGCGTTCGCAGGGTGAATCTCGCATTCGCGTAGGGTTAATTTTGGGGATAATAAAAGATGTGCTTCGCGTTCGCGAGGCAGTGGTCGCGAATGCGATGAAGGAATTCCAGAACTGGGCAGAAAGTTTATAAAATATTTCATCCGCGATTTTGAGTCATTTTTCCCCCATAGCTGAGCATTTTGAGAACTTTTTGAAGGTGATTAAAGAGGGATTCAAGGAGAATTGATTGGAGGTAAGATTTTTGAACCTAAAACGTGATTCTGTTGTGAAATTAACCTAGAAATTCATGGAACTTAAGCTAAAATGGAAGAAACTAGGGCTTGGGATTTTGAAATTTGATTTAGGGATTTGAAGGACCATTTGAGGTCGGATTTGAGAGCTTTTGGTATGTATGAACTCGTGAGGAGATAAGGAACCCGTTGATGTAAAAATTTCTGAGTTTCGAGAAGTGGGCCCGGGGCTCGGGTTTTGCTAATTTCGGGATTTTTGATATTTTTCGATTGCTTTCGCTTGGGCTTTGTTCCCTTAGCATAGTGTGACGTATTTGTTCTGGTTTTGGTTAGATTCGACGCGCGTGGAGGCCGATTCGAGGGGCAAAGGCGTCGCGAGCTAGAGTTTTAGCCGGTTTGAGGTGAGTAATGTTGTTAAATGATGTCCTGAGGGTTTGAAACCTCGGATTTGCACATCGTAGTGCTATATTGATGTGAGGCACGCGCATGATGACGAGCGTGGGATCGTTTACTACTGGGAATTGTGACTTGGTCCGTCCCGATTGATGATTTTACCGCGTATTTGACTGAAACTTATTTGTTATCATCATGATTTGGGCTGATTGCCATATTTGGGCTTCATGCCAACTATTTGAACCCTTCGGGGATTTTTATCACTGTTGCCTCACTGTATTGATTTATTGCTTGAACTCAGTCCTGCTGCTTTTCATTGTTTTACAACTCAGCCCATTTTACTCAGTTTTGAGACTTAAATGATATTTCTAAATATTGTTTTGGGCTGAGGACTACTGTTTACTAGTGCCCGAGGGGCTTGTGATGATCTTTCGGACTGAGTACGGCCGAGGGTCATATGTGAGGATACACTGAGTGATATGAGGCCGAGGGCCTGAGATACATTTATACGCCACGAGGTGGCTTGAGTGATGTGAGGCCGAGTGCCGAGAGATGATGCCACGAGGTGGCCTGATATAGCGCTTGGGCCGTAAGGGGCCCCTCCGGAGTTTGTGCACCCCAGTGAGCGCGAGTACCCATTTGATCTGAGAGTGAGCCCGAGGGGCTGATACTATACTGAGAGTGAGCCCGAGGGGCTGATACTGTTCTGAGTGATTGATACTGTGCCCGAGGGGCGGATTTCTATTTGTTACTTACCTGTCAAATTACCTGTTTTACTTGTTAAAAAGGGATTTTACTTGATTACTTCATTGATTTACTGTTTAAAGTGATTTTACTGCTTCTGTATAGATTACTTTGTGCTTTCGCGTGTTTTCTTGCTTCCAGCCATTATTTATATTTATTACTCACTGGGTCGGAGTACTCACATTACTCCCTGCACCGTGTGTGAAGATTCAGGTATAGCAGGTCTCGCTCCCGAGTGTTGACTTGTCCCAGCTCAGGCGGATCTTCGAGGAGACTTTAGGTAGCTGCTGGCGTTCGCAGCCTGAAGCT
Source organism: Nicotiana attenuata (assembly GCF_001879085.1). Lineage (NCBI taxonomy): Eukaryota > Viridiplantae > Streptophyta > Magnoliopsida > Solanales > Solanaceae > Nicotiana > Nicotiana attenuata. The sequence continues at coordinate 73,848 of NW_017670341.1, read as the reverse complement.
CCTCTCTATCTATATCTTTACCTTCCATTCTAGTATTGAGACTCTGTAGTTACATTTGAGAGATTTGTTATCTTTGACGGTCGTGACTTGTGACACCCCGGTTTGGGCTGTGTCGGGATGGTTTCCCCTTACTGTTATCTATGTTTCCGCGAATTTATTACTATTAAGTTATACTTTAATCTGTTTTATGATCATTAATTGCTTTAAAAGGTGTATTGTATTGGTCCGGCTGGCCTTGTCTTCACGAGAGGCGCCATCACGATCGGGTTCGGGGCTAGGGTCATGACAAGTTGGTATCAGAGCCTAGGTTACATAGGTCTCACGAGTCATGAGCAGGTTTAGTAGAGTCTCGCGGATCGGTACGGAGACGTCTGTATTTATCCTCGAGAAGCTGCAGAACCTTTAGGAAAACTCCATATTCTTGAAATTCTTATCGTGCGTCCTTTATTCAGCTTGGAAAGTAACTCTTGAAATTCCTTCCACGCGTTCGTATGCGCACATGAGCGCTCAATATCAGATGTGCATTGATGGCTTGTGATTCCCTGATCGAGGGGTGAGATGTGATCTCTCTGTGTTGATGTTGGGCCAGTCTAGAAAGACTTGAGGCCGGATTGTTACCTATAGCTTGAGCCTTGAGCGGTTGCTTGCGTGAGCATGTGTTTCTGGATCTATATGTGCTGTTGTGCCCCTATTAAGGGAAGTAATGACTGGTTAGTACGTGATGAGGGTGATGCGACTGCGAGATGTGATCATATGATTTGGAAGCGACGAGAAGGGTCTGCTGGAGGATAGATGATCTATTAGGTGCTTGATTTCCATTGTGATTGGATGTATAGCCCCGAGTTATGGGTGTGTGAAGAATCTTTTCATGTTTCCTAGTTGGGAGTGAAGTAAATTTCATGTTACGATATGAGTTCGGACTCAAGAAGACTAAGTGACTGCGTAATGATTATGACGGTGGAAGGTATACATAAATGTTAGTATAAGGCGAAGCAGGTGGGTTATCTCCTGCGAAGTGTTCTGGAGTTGTGTGATCCGTATGTTGTCTGTTAGAAGATCTCATTTACCAGTGAAATATATGTGTGAAAATTTAAATTTGGGTCGCTTAAAAGAGTGGGCTTGACTGTTGCGAGGATGAATGCGATATTTGCAGAAGATTTAAAGTACCAGATGGTCTGTGTTTCACGGGCTTATGAAGGATTGGGTTTAATCTCACTATGGTATTATGGCAACAATAGAGTATATGCGTTATGAGTTATTGTGTGTGTTTTGGTCTATGGCCTCGAGCCAAGTGGGGGAGCCTGCTGTTGATTAGATGATTGCATGGTTAGGTGCTATGTTGGTTCTAGTTTGAAGCGTGTTGGTGAGTCAGTTATGGCTTACGGAGATTGAGACCGAGGATGGCTCGAGTAAAGGAAAATTTTGGCAAGGGTTACATTATGCTTCATAGGTGTATGAGAATCACGGAATGTCTTGAGTGGTTATTGGTAAGGGTGTGCAGTGCATAGAATAGGAAGTTGCTTGGTTGCAATAAGGTGGGGTTACATTCTGCGGTGTCGGAGTGCTAATGAGGCACAAGTTGCTTGGTTCATTTGATCAGTCTAATTGAGGTTCGAGTGGCGTGGTGTAACTGATCATGGTCCTAGTAGAGTGATCTCTTTCTTGAAAGCCCAACGCATGGTTGGGAAGGGTTGCCCTTCATATCTGGCGTTTGTGAGGGATGTTGGAGCTGAGACTCCTAGTATTGATTCTGTTCCAGTTGTGAGGGATTTTCCCGATGTTTTTCCTGCAGACCTGCCGGTCATGCCACCGGACAGGGATATTGATTTTGGTATTGACCTGGTGCCGGGCACTCAGCCCATTTTTATTCCGCCGTATCGTATGGCACCAGAGGAGCTGAATGAGTTAAAGGAGAAGCTTCAGGAACTCCTAGATAAGGGGTTCATACGGCCTAGTGTGTCACCATGGGGTGCGCCGGTTCTGTTTGTGAAGAAAAAGGATGGCACTATGAGAATGTGCATCGATTATAGGCAATTGAACAAGGTAACAGTGAAGAACAAGTATCCTTTGCCTCGCATTGATGATTTATTCGACCAGCTTCAGGGAGCGAGGGTGTTTTCCAAGATTGACCTCCGTTCGGGTTATCACCAGTTGAAGATCAGGGATTCAGATATTCTCAAGACAGCCTTCAGGACCAGATATGGTCATTATGATTTCCTGGTTATGTCTTTTGGGCTGACCAATGCCCAAGCATCGTTCATGCATCTGATGAACAACGTGTTCCGGCCTTATCTTGATTCGTTTGTTATAGTCTTCATTGATGATATTCTGGTATATTCGCGTAGTCAGGAGGAGCACGGGGAGCATTTGAGGCCTTTGTTGCAGCGATTGAGGGAGGAGAAGCTTTATGCAAAGTTCTCCAAGTGTGAGTTTTGGCTCAGGTCAGTGGCATTCTTGGGACACGTGGTGTCCAGTGAGGGGATTCAGGTTGATCCAAAGAAGATAGAGGCGGTGCAGAGTTGGCCCAGACCGTCCTCAGCTACTGAGATTCGTAGTTTTCTTGGCTTGGCAGGCTATTATCGCCGGTTTGTTCAGGGATTCTCATCTATCGCATAGCCCTTGACCAAGTTGACTCAGAAGGGTGCTTCATTTGTATGGTCGGACGAGTGTGAGGAGAGCTTTCAGAGGCTCAAGACAGCTTTGACCACAGCTCCAGTATTGGTTTTGCCATCAGCTTCAGGTTCATATACCGTATATTGTGACGCTTCGAGAGTTGAGATTGGTTGTGCATTGATGCAGGAGGGTAGAGTTATTGCGTATGCTTCTCGTCAGTTGAAGCCCCATGAGAAGAACTACCCCGTTCACGATTTGGAGTTGGCTGCTATAGTTCATGCGTTGAAGATTTGGAGACATTACTTGTATGGCGTGTCTTGTGAGGTATTCACTGATCATCGCAGTCTTCAGCATTTGTTCAAGCAAAAGGATCTTAACTTGAGACAGCGGAGATGGTTGAGTTGCTTAAGGATTATGATATCACTATATTGTACCATCCGGGAAAGGCCAATGTGGTGGCCGATGCTTTGAGCCGAAAGGCAGTGAGTATGGGGAGTTTGGCATATATTCCAGTTGGGGAGAGACCTCTTGCGGTTGATGTTCACGCTTTGGCCAATCGGTTCGTGAGGTTGAATATTTCTGAGCCCAGTCGGGTATTGGGTTGTGTAGTATCTCGGTCTTCTTTATATGATCGCATCAGAGATTGCCAGTATGATGACCCGCATTTGCTTGTCCTTAGGGAAAGAGTTCAGCATGATGATGCTAGAGATGTGACCATTGGTGATGATGGGGTGTTGAGGATGCAGGGCCGGATTTGCGTGCCCAATGTGGATGGGCTTCGGGAGTTGATATTGGAGGAGGCCCATAGCTTGCGGTATTCCATTCATCCGGGTGCCGCGAAGATGTATCAGGATCTTAGACAGCATTATTGGTGGCGGAGAATGAAGAAAGATATTGTGGGGTTTGTAGCTTGGTGTCTTAATTGTCAGCAGGTGAAATATGAGCATCAGAGACCGGTGGCTTGCTTCAGCAGATGGTTATTCCCGAGTGGAGGTGGGAGAGGATCACTATGGACTTTATTACTGGACTTCCTCGGACTTTGAAGAAGTTCGATGCTATTTGGGTGATTGTAGATAGGCTAACCAAGTCCGCGCACTTCATTCATATCTGTACTACTTATTCTTCAGAGCGGCTGACAGAGATATATATTCGGGAGATTGTTCGGTTGCATGGTGTCCCAGTTTCCATCATATCAGATCGGGGCACTCAGTTTACTTCCCAGTTTTGGAAGTCTGTGCAGCGAGAGTTGGGTACTCAGGTGCAGTTGAGCACAGCTTTTCACCCTCAGACGGACAGGCAGTCCGAGCGCACCATTCAGATATTGGAGGATATGCTACGCGCCTGTGTTATTGATGTCGGAGGGTCATGGGATCGATTTCTACCACTTGCAGAGTTTGCCTATAACAACAGCTATCAGTCGAGTATTCAGATGGCTCCATATGAGGTCTTGTACTGGAGACGGTGTAGATCTCCAGTTGGTTAGTTCGAGCCCGGTGAGGCTAGGCTATTGGGGACAGATCTGGTTCAGGATGCTTTAAATAAAGTGAAGGTAATTCAGGAGAGACTTCGTACAGCGCAGTCGAGGCAGAAGAGCTATGCGGACAGGAAGGTTCGAGATGTATCCTACATGGTCGGTGAGAAGGTCCTGTTGAAAGTTTCACCCACGAAGGGTGTTATGAGATTCGGAAAGAAAGGGAAGTTGAATCTGATTTCATTGGGCCTTTTGAGGTACTTCGGAGGATTGGGGAGGTGGCTTATGAGCTTGACCTGCCACCCAGCTTGTCGAGTGTGCATCCAGTTTTCCATGTTTCTATGCTCCGGAAATATATTGGAGACCCATCCCATGTTCTGGATTTCAATACGGTTCAGTTGGAGGGTGATTTGACTTATGATGTAGAGCCAGCAGCCATTTTGGAGCGTCAGGTTCGGAAGTTGAGGTCAAAGGATGTAGCTTCAGTGAAGGTGCAGTGGAGGGGTCGGCCCGTGGAGGAGGCTACCTGGGAGACCGAGCGGGAGATGCGGAGCAGATATCCTCACCTATTTGAGGATTCAGGTATGTTTCTTGACTCGTTCGAAGACGAACGTTTGTTTAAGTTGGGGAGGATGTGATGACCCGGCCAGTCGTCTCATGAGTTACCGCTCCGTTTCCCCCATTTCTTCTTCTTTATGCTTCGTTATCCGTGTTTTATGTGATCAAGTTGATTAGTTTGCGTTCGGAGTGGATTTGGTAAGAAATTAGACACTTAATCTCTTTTAAGAAGGTTTAAGTTGGAAAAGTCAACCGGATGTTGACATATGTGTTAGAGGGCTCGGATGAGAGTTCCGACGGTTCGGTTAGCTTCGGGAGATGATTTGTGACTTAGGAGCGTGATCGGAATTAGTTTTGGAGGTCCGGTGTAGAATTAGGCTTGAATTGGCGAAGTTAGTATTTTGGCGATTTTCGGTTGGTAGGTGAGATTTTGATCCGAGGGTCGGAATGGAATTCCGAGAGTTGCTGTAGCTTCGTTTTGTCATTTTTGATGTGTGTGCAAAATTTCAATTCATTCGGACATGGTTTAGTTGGGTTTTTGATCGAAAGCGTATTTCGGAAGTTTTTAGAAAACTTAGGCTTGAATTCGATGTGAATTAATGGATTTGGTATTGTTTGAGGTGTTTTGATGATTGGAACAAGTTTGAATGAGGTTTTAGGATGTGTTGGTACTTTTGGTTGAGGTCGGCGGGGGCCTCGGGTGAGTTTCGGATGGTCAATCGGACTATTTTTGAAGTTGAAATGTTGCAGAATTGTTGTTCAGGTGTTGCAGAGATATTGGCCTTCGCGATCGCGAGGGGCGAGTGGCGATCGCGTAGAAGGATTTTGGGGTGGTCTGAGTTTGGCCTTCCTGTTCGCGTTTGATGACTCGCGTTCACGGAAGGCTGGAGGATGGTGCTTCGCGTTCGCGTAAGGGTCAGTCGCGTTCGCATAGTGGAGTTGGAGCGTGAGGGGTCCAGGAGCTGTTGTTCTTCGCGTTCGCGTATGTGGGAGCGCGTTCGCGTAGGTATAAGAGTCTAAAGCATCGCGTTCGCGGGGTGAATCTCGTGTTCGCGTAGGGTTAATTTTGGGGAAAACAAAAGATGTGCTTCGCGTTCGCGAGGCAGTGGTCGCGAACGCGATGAAGGGAATTCCAGAACTGGGGCAGAAAGGTTATAAAACATTTCATCCGTGATTTTGAGTCATTTTTTCCCCCACTAAGTCGTGTAGGACTATTTAGTTTNGAGGGGCTATATATAAACTACGTTTTGCCCGAGGGGCCGATTATGATTTTCATCGTTTTCACTATGAACTACATTGAACCTCTACTGAAACTGTTAGGAAGACAGTTTTCAAAGGGTTTTTACTGAAATCGGAGGTTAATGAGATGATTTGATTTGTATCCTGTTTTGGAAACATACTGTACCCACTGTGGTGCTATGCCGTGGTTTACGTGATTTCTTACTACTCAGACCTTATTTACTTTTATTACTTACTGAGTTGGCGTACTCACATTACTCCCTGCACCTTATGTGCAGATCCAGATATTTCTGAGCTCGGTGGCAGGTTCATCGGAGTTAGCAAGGTAGCTGCCTGACGCTCGCAGCCCTGCCTTTCTCCTTCCTATTCAACTAGGGCTTGGGATTTTGAATTTGATTTAGGGATTTGAAGGACCATTTGAGGTCGGATTTGAGAGCTTTTGGTATGTATGAACTCGTGAGGAGATAAGGAACCCGTTGATGTAAAAATTTCGGAGTTTCGAGAAGTGGGCCCGGGGCTCGGGTTTTGCTAATTTCGGGATTTTTGATATTTTTCGATTGTTTTTGCTTGGGCTTTGTTCCCTTAGCATATTGTGACGTATTCGTTCTGGTTTTGGTTAGATTCGACGCGCGTGGAGGCCGATTCGAGGAGCAAAGGCGTCGCGAGCTAGAGTTTTAGCCGGTTCGAGGTGAGTAATGATGTTAAATGATGTCCTGAGGGTTTGAAACCCCGGATTTGCACATCGTAGTGCTCTATTGATGTGAGGCACGCGCTTGATGACAAGCGTGGGGTCGTTTACTACTCGGAATCTTGACTTGGTCCGTCCCGATAGATGATTTTATCGCGTATTTGACTGAAACTTATTTGTTATCATCATGATTTGGGCTGATTGCCATATTTGGGCTTCGTGCCAACTATTTGAACCCTTCGGGGATTTTTATCACTGTTGCCTCACTGTATTGATTTATTACTTGAACTCAGTCCTGCTGCTTTTCACTGTTTTACAACTCAGCCACTTTTACTCAGTTTTGAGACTTAAATGATATTTCTAAATGTTGTTTTGGGCTGAGGACTACTGTTTACTAATAACCGAGGGGCTTGTGATGATTTTTCGGACTGAGTACGGCCGAGGGCCATATGTGAGGATACACTGAGTGATATGATGCCGAGGGCCTGAGATACATTTATACGCCACGAGGTGGCTTGAGTGATGTGAGGTCGAGTGCCGAGAGATGATGCCACGAGGTGGCCTGATATAGCACTTGGGCCGTAAGGGGCCCCTCCGGAGTCTGTACACCCCCAGTGAGCGCGGGTACCCATTTGATCTGAGAGTGAGCCCGAGGGACTGATACTATACTGAGAGTGAGCCCGAGGGGCTGATACTATACTGAGTGATTGATACTGTGCCCGAGGGGCGGATTTCTATTTGTTACTTACCTGTTTTACTTGTTAAAAAGGGATTTTACTTGATTACTTCATTGATTTACTGTTTAAAGTAATTTTACTGCTTCTGTATAGATTACTTTGTGCTTTCGCGTGTTTTCTTGCTTTCAGCCATTATTTATATTTATTACTCACTGGGTCGGAGTACTCACATTACTCCCTGCACCGTGTGTGCAGATTCAGGCATAGCAGGTCCCGCTCCCGAGTGTTGACTTGTCCCAGCTCAGGCGGATCTTCGACGAGACTTTAGGTAGCTGCTGGCGTTCGCAGCCTGAAGCTCCTCTCTATCTATATCTTTACCTTCCATTCTAGTATTGAGACTCTGTAGTTACATTTGAGAGATTTGTTATCTTAGACGCTCGTGACTTGTGATACCCCGGTTTGGGCTGTGTCAGGATGGTTTCCCCTTACTGTTATCTATGTTTCCGCGAATTTATTACTATAAGTTATACTTTAAGCTGTTTTATGATCATTAATTGCTTTAAAAGATGTATTGTATTGGTCCGGCTGGCCTTGTCTTCACGAGAGGTGCCATCACGACCGGGTTCGGGGCTAGAGTCGTGACAGTTTTTATAAGTGGCCTTCATCTTTTCTTTAATGTTGTTTTCATAGCTCTCCACTTATTGTAGTAGGCATTGCTTACTCACCAGAAATTAGTAATGGATAAGATAAACAATAATTAATGTGACCTCCAAAAAGAAATGTTTACTTAATTATGTCCCAAACGCCCCGCGCGTGCGAGTTTAATTCTCTTTTATGAGCCAAGTACGTGAATCATTTTTTTTAAATATCGGATGACGCTGAGACTCGAATCCAGGACCTCAACTTGCTCTGTGACAATGTTGAAGTGTGTGATCATCTTATCTAAAAGCTTATGTTGTTAGAGAGAACACACTTTTATTTACTTAATTATATTTTCAACACCACTGATAATATTACAGTGTTTGTTAAAGTGTGTGACCATCTCGATTATTGTATTGCTTCAACTCGAAATTTCTGATTAAAGGTGAAGTAATTTTATCGATCCAATCACAATCCTTGATGACTTGAAGTTGTTTGATGTTTAATTAGTGATATTATTTGACGAAAAGAATAGAGGATCGGTAATTTATTTTTCACAAGTGAAATATTTCTTGTCCTCAATTGTTATTTTGTCATTTACTATATAATTGACAACTTAAACTCGATTGTTAACATATTATTATGGTATAGATTCCATTTCGTTGGAGTGTCGGGTAGGTCGGATGAGCAAACACAAACCGCTACCTTATAAAAGTACTTCTTCGAAAAGCACTTTTAATTTTAAAAAAACCTAAATAAGGAGATTTTGAAATTTAGCCTAACATGCTATAACTGCATAAATAATCTTTGCATTATTAATTAGTACTATATAATAGAACTTAAAATCTATTATTAACCTATTATGATTTTCTAGAATCCATTTATTTGGAGTGTAGGGTAGGGTGGGTAAGGAATGACATCAATTCTAGACCAACTGAATAGAACCTTAGGAGATATTATAGCATGGGACCAATTATTAAAGACGTGGGAATCTCTTTTTTCATTAACTATCACGCAATTGGAAAGAGAGGGATATATTTCAAATTATCTCCAATGTTTCAAGTGGATAATGGAATAATTATTTTTGTGATGGATTTTTAATGACCTATTCGTTTGGTAGATATCTTATTTTAGTAAAGAAAAACAAGAAAAGGGGAAATTTAAAATTCATAGGAAAATGAAAGTGCGTCACTTAATAGATATCTTACTAGAAGTTAAAAGATGCTCCATTTCTTGATAATGACTTATGGGGGGAAAAATTGACATCAAAGTAGGGGAAGGATGTGAAACCAAATCACCCACCAACTAACTAAACACTCCATTTAGCTAAATTTATTTATTTTTGCCTTGGTCGAGCAGTGGTGGAGATAGAATATTCGTTAAGGGGTTCAAAAAACAAAAAAGATTAAAAAATTAAATGAGATTGTAGCTAGTGGGAATTGACCCAATGACCTCACAAAGGTCTTGAACTCCTTTGACTACTAAGTTATGTTTTTGGGCAATATCAAAGGGATTCAAAACATTATATATAGAGATAAAAAATAAAATTTACCTTATATATACAATATAATTTTTCGGCGAAGGGGGTTCAAGTAAATCCCCTTCCATCCCCTTAAATCCGCCGTTGGGCCGAGAATCTATCAAAAACAACCTCTCGATTTTTACAAGATACGAGGTAAGATTCGCGCATACACTATTTTTTCCAAAATCTATTTGTGAAATTTTACTGAATTTGTTATTGTTGTTATTGTTGTTGTTGTTGTTGTTGTAGTAAGTATAAATAGATTTAGGACTCGTTTTTATGATGAGCTTTTGTGTATTTGAGAATGGAGAATTATTTGAGAGAGAATGGGACCATTTGGTTCACATTTGACTTTGAATTACCTATATTCTCAAGAGTTGAAATTCTTGAGGATAATCTTCTTCCTATTTCTTTACATCGATATAAATTTGTAGAAAGAATTGTTTATTAATTAGATGTAAATATTATGTCACGATCTAAAATCCGTTAAAGGTCGTGATGGTGCCGGACACTACTGTCAAGCAAGCCAACACTAAGTAGTTAATTAAATTCTCATTATAATATTTTCGAAATCATAAGTTTCCTTCAATTTAACTAGTAAAAAGATGAACTTTACTGAATAATTAATAATATTTTCAAATCATAATACTGAATATCCCATAATCATCCCAGAAACTCGTGTCACAAGTGCGTAGGCATTTACTAGGAATTTAACATACAATAACCGTCCGGAATACAAATTTGGACAGAAAAAAAATATACAAGTACTCTGAAGGAGACTCTGCTGGCTGCGGATCGTCTCATAAGATGCATTTCACCTAAGTCCCCGTATCAACCGCGCCGCTGCGCCCATAAGGCCACTGAACACACATGTGCCTGTACAACAAAATATACAGCAAGTGTAGTATGAGTACGAAAACAACGCGTACCTAGTAAGTATCCAGTCTAACCTCGAAGAAGTAGTGACGAGAGGTCGACTCCGACACTAGTGGCCCAATAATATGATAATATGAAATTCTAGTTAAGCATGATATACAACAGTAAGACTCAGAACAAGATATAACTGAACTTTCTTCCCCGTATTTAAGAACCTAAATAATTTCCTTCCTTTAAAACATATGATCACACAAACACTGAATTTATACCAGTTATAAAAGGGACTTCCAGTTCTATTATCACACACGAATTGCACCAAGGACATTCGGCTCGATCCAACATAAATGTAAACTGTGCACTGCCGAGGGTCGAACGGCGCGAACCATATATGCATCTATTATCCCGCTCGCGAATCATACATGCGACGCGGTCAAATATAAATTTAAGGAATTACCCTGCTCGTGGATCATACTTGACGCAGTCACACATAGATTTTTTAAGTTATTATAGTATTCTTCCATTCTTTTCAAAATACGAAGTTCAAATGAAAACTTTTAAGATCCCAACTTTTTCTCAATTTCAACTCCTTTCAAAATAATTAATAAGAAAACTCAATCTCGCTCCCTCTCAAGGCAAACAATAAACATAAATCAATAACAATATCAACAAGGCATGATGTAAGCCTAAACTACCCGGACATAGGCATAGCTAGTACCTACGTATGGACTCTCGTCACCTCGCCATAAATAGAAACACATGATAATTTAGTTCACCTATGCGGTTAATTCCCTCGTATAAGGTTAGAAAGGAGACTTACCTCGTCTTAAAGCTCACTTTCCGGTCACAATTTTGCTCTAAAGCCCCAACTTGGTGCCGTTTAATCCGAAACTAGCCAAATAACGTGCAAATTAATTAAAAATATACTCCAATGCTTGAAATATAACAATTTATAAAAATTCTCAACTCCGCTCGAAAAGTTGGCAGTGGGGTCCACGTCTCAGAACCCGATGAAACTCACAAAATACGACAATCTATTCCGATACGAGTTCAACCATACCAATTTTATCAAATTTCGATAACAACTTGACCTCCATATCTTGAGTTTTCGTTCTTGAAAAGTTTTGCAAAAATCATAATTTCTTCCATTTAAATCCGAAATAAATAATGAATATAACCATAGAATAATGCAGTATAATTACTTTCGAATATAGAACACTTACCCCAATCCATATGGTGAAAATCGCCTCAAAAATCGTTTCAATCCGAGCTCCATAGCTCCAAATATGTTAAAAATGGCAGAAACCTCGAAATATAGCTTCTGCGTTCTGCCCAGGTATTTACACTTCCCGATCGCGGAAAAAGCTTTGTGATCGCGAAGCACAACATTTCTCAGCCCAAAATTTGACCTTGCGATCGCGGAAAATGCTTCGCGATCCCGAAGAACAAATGCCCAGCTCTTCAAGCCAACCTCTAGTATAATGGTCATAACTTTTTGTACAAAACTCCAAATTGCAAATGGTTTAACTTTTTGAAAACTAGACTCTAAGGACTACAATTTTCATGTTTTTTCATCTCCCCAGTCCCTAGATATTACGAAATATAAGCTTCTAAAGTCAGCCCTGTGACACAAATTTCTTCTTCGCGATTTCCAAACTCTTCCCGGATAGGTTGTAATGTACCACTCATAACATTTTGTACACAACTCCAAATGCAAAATGGTTTGATTTTCTGAAAACTAGACATAAAGGGCTACAACTTTTAATGTTGGATCATCTCCAAATTCCTTATAGATTGCAAGATACAAGCTTCCAAAGTCGGGTCAGTGCAGCAGAATCTTTCCTCTACGCGATCGCGAATCACTGGTCAATTTCTCCCATTTTACTCATCGCGATCGCGTGTCACACTGGTGTAGTCAAAAACCAGCCGCTAAAAATGGCCTAGAAATGGTCCGAAACTACCCCGAAACTCACCTGAGTCCCTCGGGACCCCGTCCGAACATACCAACAAGTCTCAAAACATATCATGGACTTAGTCGAGGCCTCAAATCACATCAAACAATGCTAAAAACAGGAATCACACCCCAATTCGAGTCTACTGAAACTAAGAAATTCCAATTTCTACATTCGATGCCGAAACCTATCAAATCACTTCCGATTGACATCAAATTTTACACACAAGTCACATTCGACATTACAGACCTACTCCAACTTCTAGAATCGGAATCCGACCCTGATATCAAAAAGTTCACTCCCGGCCAAACTTCTTAAAGACCTTCAAATTTATAACTTTCGCCAAATGACCCCGAAATGACCTACGGACCTCCAAATCCACTTCCGGACGCGCTCCCAATACCAGGATCACCATACGGAGCTATTACCAGACTCGGAATCCCAAACGGACATCGATAACATTGAAATACACCTCAACCCAAATTTATGAAATTCTTCCAAAATGCCAACTTCCACAATAGGCGCCGCAACGTTCCCTAGTCATTCCAAACCCGATCCGGACACACTCTCAAGTCCAAAATCATCATATAAACCTGTTGGAACCTTCAAATCCTGATTCCGAGGTCGTTTATTAAAAAACCACACTTTAGTCAATTCTTCTAACTTAAAGCTTCCGAAATGAGAATTTTCTTTCCGAATCAACTCTGAACTTCCCGAAATTCAATTCCGACCATGCATGCAAGTCATAATACCTGAAATGAATCTACTCACGCTAGAGCTCAAAACGACCCGTCGGGTCGTTACATATTACGTGTGAATAAATTTTATATCTTGTTTTTCTTCTTTCAATTCTGGGCTTTTCTCTATTTGTTCCTATAACTTGTGAGTGATTAAGTATTTTAGGAGGGTGACTGTCGCGCCCCCTTTTTCTCGCGAAATCGGGTTTCAACATTTCTGGGACAACTCCTTTTTGATAGGGTAAGGAATTGGAATTGGAAGAGTCGCCACCTAACGGATTAAGGTGCGTTAGGGCACCTAGAGCGGATAACTCATGTTGTACCAATTTACATCACCAGAGAATCAGGTAAGGGCTCGAAATTACCTTGAGGGAAAGGTGTTAGGCACCCCTCGAGGTCCACAACGGTGGGTCCCGGCCAAACTTAAATTAAGCGAATTAGTCTAAAAGGGGAAGAAAACAATTTGGACAAATACAATATTCAATTTATTTTAAACAGGAGTATAGGGGGTGGTTCTAAGTTTTTTAGCCTATAGGATCATTCCATGTAATACTTTGTAACTCCCTCGAGTCGGGGTGTTACTCATAGCATTAGTGCACGGACTATCATCTCCTTACTACCCAATTATTATCTTTAAGTTGTTACTTAAGCGTTCTAGTAGTTTCTAACTCGTTCCTTATGCGTGCACTACCCGTCCCTTACCTATGGCCCTGGAGGTATTAGGAACTCTATTTGGGATGGTTCTAGACCAATCTATGTTACTTAAAAATGTGAATCTAGGCGACAAACAAAAACGAATAGGACTTTCAGATAAAGAACAAGCATGGGCTCACATTGACCTCCACATAGACAACAAAAGCACGCAATTGAATCAGCAAATTTTATTAACTCTGGAATCCTATAGGCAGGATATCTATGTGAGAAAATAGAGTGCAGAGACAGCTTTGTTAAGGCGAGCGTTAAGACCTATTTGTTTGCCTACTGATTTTATTCAGCATGAATCTGGGCACCTTAGGCAGTAATATATCACAATTATAAACCCAGAATCATTGTTAAGTACTACAGATACGTTGCCTAAGTGATTTACAATAGCGATTGAATTCAGAATCGATCAACAGGATCCTATAGGCATGATTTCTATGAGTTTATTAATTACAGACCTATAGACATGGTTTCTGGGTGTAGCACTGATTTTAACTCGTGAAGATAGATTTTACTCCTTTTTAATCCTATAGGCATGATTTCTAATTACTGAATTGACTTAAACCTTATAGGCATGATTTCTAAATTTTTGAAATTGATTTTAGTCCTATAGGCATGATTTCTAAATTTGAAATTGATTTTAGTCCTATAGGCATGATATCTATTACTGGATTGATTTAACCCCTATAGGCATGATTTCTAGGTTTGAATGGATTTAAATCCTATAGGCATGATATCTATTAACTGTGTACGGGCAGAAATTAAACAGATTGCCAGGAAGGGCAGTTAATTCGAACAACAAGATCCTATAGGCATGCTTGCTAATGCACATTTGTTGAAACATGTATAGATCCTATGAACATAATTTCTAATGTACAGAATTGAATGGAAGTCCTATAAGCAGGATCATTAGTATGCAAATGTAAAATACAGAATCAAAATGATCATGAAAGTCCTATAGGCAGAATTTCTAAATACAGTATAATACTTACATAATTCAATCAGCATAATTAAATCCTATAGGCAGGATTTCTACCCAGTTTTAACAAAAGATATAAGAGGAACCCCCCCGCCCCCCATCTTTACTAAATGTCCCCAAATATGTTATTACAGAGTTATTACAGACCAGAATTGCTGAATAAATTACATAAGGGTATCAGTTACACTATAGCGAGCCTTCATAGGCCTAAATAAACCTGGGGACTAGGCCTTCCCACATAACAGCTTTGAAGCATAGCAATGATTCATCCACAGCACATTAGAACCAGGCTTCCAGTGTGTCAAAGTTCCCAAGGGCCTCAGAGACCCCGGGCAATGCTCACACCAGAACCACACATTCAGAAAAGAGTTCATGAGAGATGGGAAAACCAGCTCCCAGTGCATCAGAGTTCAAAGGAGTCTCATGTGGACCCTAGGCAGTGCTCACACTGGGATAGTTGAGAACCTAAGGGACTAAGAGTATACAAAAAAAAAGAAGGGGTAGGTTTTTAAAATAGTAGGATTTCAGAAGAAACAGGATTCAGAACATAGGGTTGCAGGCAGAACTGTACCAAGGAAACATACAGAATTCATGCTTAAACACATAGTTCATATAAGTTGAAGTCTAGTTAAGCTAAATACTCATGCTAGTACACAAGACAATCATGGCTTAATCACAGAAACATTTGAGTTGACTAGACATGTCAATTAAACAGACAGGACACATGAGTTAAGCAACAAAAGTTTACTGATTACATGTCTATAGTGTGCAAAGTTCAGAACAGGTATAGAATTAACAAACAGTGCATGAGCCAACTTAAACCTTAGGCTAAACTATGAAAAGGATTCATATTATTCAGAATGACTTAGTCCTAAGTTAACAGTGTTACTAAATAAGATCATATGATCATATAAAGGACAGGGTCATGCTGGGAATTGAAACAGACTAGTCAAGCAAAGCATAGGGAATGAAATTGCAAAGGTTAGGGCATACCAGTTAAGTAAGAAATAGCAAGTAAATGTGCCACAGCAATGAGATTCCAGAATAATTTTTGCCTTGGCTTACAGCCGGCCAAAAATCAAGAGACACTTAACGTAGAAATCAGAACATGAGAGCAAAAGAGAGTTTAAATTTTTTTTTAGTGAGAATTAAAGAGTTCGAGTCTTCTTTTAGAGGGAGTGGGAAGGGGTTTAAATAGTACTCAACTGGGTAGATAAACAAGGTAATGAATCAGTCTTACACAAATAAGGAATGGGAATAACTCTGAAATCAATCAAAGTCGGAGTTCAATCAATTAGCAGCATATAATCAGGCGAGTACTATTTAGACTAAGATACAGAATCAATCAATAGTCAAGTACCAGGTCAAATAAGGTAAGAAAATAATGAGAACAGGTGAATCGAACAAAATAAGGAAATAACAATAGCATACAAGAAAGGAAAGACTGAAATCTCAGTAAAGATTTCAAAAACCTAATTAGTCAGCAATTAACGCCAGAGTTAAGGACAAATAGACAGAAAGATTAGGAGAAATAATTAAATAATTGAAACCCTAGAAAAATAGGCAGAAATACAAAGACATATAAACGGAAATAATTAGAATATGTGGAATCAGTCAGAAGTAATAAAGGGAACCGTAAAAGATACACAGAGATGAAACAACATATTTGGTTCGTCTTTAAAAATCAAAACCCTAATTTTAGGGTAAATAAAATCGGTCAGAATTAGTAGAGAAACTATAAATCACAGAGATAGTGATACCGAAATATTAAAGGAAAAATAATAAAAATCGTTTCAGATCTGGAAAGAACTAAACCCTAATTTTAGGGTAAGTAAAAGATTCAACCAAAAATAGATAGATTTTTGAGTAATAGAGCAAATATAGATGGAGAATAACATAAAACAAACAGAAATCAGACCAAATCTGATTCGAATCAAAATCTGAAACCCTAACTGAAAGATACGAAAATATTCGTACTCACGGGGGTTAGGATGAACACAGACGAAAATAGCCAAAATATAAGAGATTTTGAACCAGATCTGGTTCGAATCTCTCGAGATCAACTTGCCATTTGAGGCAAACCAATCAAGTAATATAAAAAACGAGTCCCTGGTAAAGGGGTGAGACCAGATATGGTAAGGAATCAAAGAATGATTCCATTTCTAGATAGGAATCACAGGGGAATGGTGACGACGGGTTAGGGTTTGAGAGGGAAAAGGGAAGAGACGAGAGGATTCAATGACGGCGGGTGGTGTAAAATGAATTAGGGTTAGAGGTGTTGGTTAATTAAAAGGGTTTGGGTGATTGGGAGCCGTTGATCTTTTGAGATCAACGGCTACGATTAGAGATTATGGCCGGGCGGGTCAATTTAGACGGGTTTGGGTCTGGGTTGGACGGGTATGGGGTATTGGGTTGGTTAATGTATTGGGCTGGGGTAATTGGGTTAGGCTAGGTCCGAAATTGGATTTTTTAGGGGCTAGATTTTAAATACCCAATTAAATCAGTAAAATAATTTATAAAAATAATTTATAAATAATAAAAATGTCATTTGTGCGTGAAAATAATTTAAAATAATTATTTAACATTATAAAAATATAAAAAGTAATTTTTTGTGTAGATAATGTAATTATGCATATATATGGGCTATTATTGCAAAATGTGCAATTCTAGGCTTAAAAATGTAAATGTAATTATAAAAATACAATTAAAATACTTAAGCGCTATATGGACATAGATGATAAATTTAGATGATTAAATCATCATAAAAGTAATATGAGGGATAATTATTGAATATTTGTATAATAAAAAATGCAGAAATAAATTAAATTAAAGCCTTTAAAATTATAGAAAAATTTTAAAAACACTTGTGCATGTTTGTAAACCTAATAATAAAGCATATGACTATTTTGAAAATATATATGTATATATAAAATACATGAAGGAAAAATTGGGTATCAACAGTGACAAAAAGTATGTTTGGCCAAGTTTTTTTTGATCAAAAGTACTTTTTTATTAATTTTTATTTCTTCAAAGTTAAGGCGTTTGACCAAATTTTCTAGAAGGAAAAAAAATACTTTAGAGTAGAAGCAGAAGCGTGTTTGAGAACCTGAAAAAATAGCTTCTCCCCAAAAGTATTTTTTTCGAAAAACACATTTGAAAAAATACATTTAGAAATATTTTTTAAAAGCTTGGATAATACTAATTACTGCTCAAAATTATTTTTTAAATTAATTACCCAAAAACAAACTATTTTTTTAGAAACTTGGCCAAAATATGCTATAAGTATATACTTTGGACATAAAGAACTTACTCCCTCCGTATCAAATTAGATGAGATACCTTTCTTTTTAGTTTGTGCCAAAATAAATGACACATTTCTAAATTTTGAGATAAATTAATTTTAAACTCTTTATTTTACCTATTTTACGCTTAATGAGAAGCTTTTACAACCACACAAATGTCATGACCCCATAAAGTTTTTATCCCATAAGCTTTTAAGACCATAAATTTCAAAAGTCTTCTTTTTTTCTTAAACTCCGTGCCGAGTCAAACTACCTCATCTAAATTGAAACAGAAGGAGTATAAATGTCACGACCCAAATCTCCCTCAGTAAGATGTCGTGACGGCACCTAGTCTCTAAACCTAGGTAAGCCTAACAATTGCGGAATAACTGAAATAACGACTAAACTTCAACATATATATATATATATATATATATATATATATATATATATATATATATATATCGCTCGGCATGTACAAGTAAAATTGCAAATCAGAGTAAGAACAACTCCCAAAACCCGGTAGTCACAAGCCACAAGCTCTAAGAAAATGTGCTAACTGTCTCATACATCAGCATCTAAGAGTATAAAGGAAAGAAAACATAATAGGGATAGAGGGGGACTCCGAGGTCTGCGGACGCTGGCAGATATACTGTGAAACTCCAAACAGCGGCACATTCTCTACTAATAGCGGGACTGGTAGGATGTACCTGGGTCTGCACAAAAACATGTGCAGAAGCGTAGTATGAGTACACCACAACGATACCCAATAAGTGCAAAGCCTAACCTCGGTAGAGTAATGACGAGGTCAGGTCAGGTCCCTACTGGAAAAAATAAGAAATAAGGCAGAAGGCGAAATGATAAAAAGGAATGACAGGTAAATGAAACAATAAAAATATACGGAAAGGCAACAGCTCAGGAAAACAGGAAGACAATTGTTACACACATGTGTTCGTACGTGAAAATACGCCATGAGTAAATTGATGAAATCTCGGAAAGGAGATGTTACATCCCGCTTTTTCGTACGTTAAAGTTTCGTCGTAAGGTAATCGACAAAAGTTCGGGAAGAAAATTATTTTGAGATTACAAGTATTATGCTATTTCAAACAAGTGATAAGTAAATCCGTGAAGGTGAGAGGGTAAGCAAATCGAAGAAGATGAGTTTCGTCGAAGTTTGGCAATTTGGGATAAAATACGATACAAGCTATAATACCCGGTATTCATAGACTAGTGCCATACAAGGTAACACATGACCATGATAGTGAGGGGTATAAGGTGTGCTAAAAATGAGTAGTATTTTAAGTAATTTGAGATAATTCTTAATTATGTGAGTAATTGATTAATTATTGGATAGTGGGAGATTATTAAGTTAATCAAGAGATTTGTGGTTAATAAATTATAATATTTGGATAAGATTAATTAAGCCAATGTGGCAGCAATTGGAACAAGGATCAAGACCCAAATTATGACTCTTAAATTACATAACAAGGCGGCACTTTTTAAGAGAATTTAGTGGCCAAATCATCATGCCATGTGCGCCCCACACCTAAAGGCTTAAAAACCTTTCTAAAACCACTTTGTATCTCTACAAAGTAATAAAGGAGTCTTCATCAAGTTCATATAAGAATTGATATGTTAGCAACGTGAATTTTGCTACAAAAATCATACGAGACTACGTAATATTATGGCAACGGGATTTTGCGATTCTAAGGGAGTACGGTATAATCTTTCTCAAAGAATATCATACGAATTTTTCCCCTACTTCGATCCGTCGTTACATGTTTTATCGCAATCAACGTGTGTTGGAGAGATTGTCAAGAGAATCGGCTAAGTTATGTTAAGGCTAAGCCCTTCCTTCATTTTGGCATGATCTCGTAATTACACGAGTTTGATAATGATGCATAAAGAGAAATTCATATTCCTGAATTTATGTACATTTCCTAGTCTCATAAGTTACAGTATTCTCCTGTATTGGGACTTCATATTCAATTGAGTATTGTCTTCTTCCAGTCAAGAGATCAGAGAGTCTATATATATACAGTATTACATTATTTTCACTACCATCGAGCTATAATCGATGGGCAGGCCCCTATTGGGCAACTTCTGATCAGATGGTAAGTTATATACCGAGCTTACTGTGGCCGAGCGCCTATGAGCGAGCCCAGTTGGCCGAGATACAGAGCCTAGTATGGTCGAGCGCCTATGAGCTAGCCTACTACGGCAGAGCAGTTATATATATACCGAGCCTTATAAGGCCGGATAGCTACTTTACTTACTATATTGAGAGAGTTTAGTCACTATCAGCAGGTGAGCATATCTTCAGATTATCTTTGACTCTCAGTTACTTTCTGTTATTATTTTATCAGTTTAATTTCAGCTTTTAGTATATTGCCTTACATACTCGGTACATTATTTCGTACTGACGTCCCTTTTCTAGGGGCTCTGCATTTCATGCGTGCAGGTTCAGACAGACAGACGGGTAGATTTCCTCATTAGGTGTTGCCCGAGTTCAACATGATCGGTAAGCTCCACGTCCTTCGGAGTTGCCGGGTCTAGAGCTTTATATACATCTTGTGTATATATGTACATATGTTATGAGTAGGTCAGGGCCCTGTTCCGATCACAGTATATCCATCGGTACAGGCTTGTAGACATATCCTGTCAGTCAGTGCAGTATGTTGGCCTTATAGGCCTTTTATGTATATTTTGTTGGTTTGCTAGCCGTAGTAGTTATGACGGCCTTGTCGGCGCAGCTTTTGTATTGATTTTTAGTCAGCATACGCAATTGTCTTGCAGTGAGGCACATGGCCAAAGTATGACATTATATGTTTAGAGTCCCTTAATCACAAGTTGATACGCAAGGATAGGTGAGGCACCAGGTGCCGGTCTTGCCCCCAGGTTTAGGGCGTGACAACAATTACAACACGTAAGGAAAATAACATCTTACAAGTTAAGGAACAACAACAACAACAACAACAAACAACACAGCAAAAATAGGAAATCAACAGTGGCGCTCCCGAGGTACCGCCTCGTAGTCCCAAAAGTAAATTTCTCATAATGGCACGGCAGAAACCTCGTGCCACAATCTCACTCCGCACAGAAGAAACATCGTACCAAATCACACTCCGGACGGAAGAAACCTCGTGCCAATCACACTCCGCACGGAAGAAACCTCATGCCAATCACACTCCGCAAGGAAGAAACCTCGTGCCAACAACACTCCGCACGGAAGTAACCTCGTGCCACAACCAAATAATCATCACAACAAGAATCACGAAAGTCAACACTTAGTAAATACAATAATGATATTACAAGCAAGGAAATCCTACAGTTAAAGAATAAATAAAGAATCAAGGAAAAATAGGTAATTCAACTAAGCATGTTGTACAAAGTGCAACTAAGAGATGAAACACATAGACATGTGAAATTAGGCTAAACATGAAGACTACACATGCTAGAATAACTCATTTAAGGTATAAAAAGGAAACTACTTAGCAAAGGTAAAATTTTCAATATTTTGCCTGTGTACGCACTCGTCACCTCGCGTACGCGGCACTCATATATCACAAATTGTTACAACAGTACCAAATCATAAGGAGATTTTCCCAACACAAGGTTAGACAAGATACTTACCTCAAACCAAGCTCAATCGGCCAATAAGAATGCCTTTCCCTCGACTTTCCGACTCCGAACGGTCCAGATCTAGCCAAACGCAATTACATACTATAAATATAACTATAAGAAACTAATCTAATTAATGAAATAAGACTTTAACAAGAAACTAGAAAATCGTCCCAAAAAGTCGATCCGGGCTCACGTCTCGGAATCGGATAAAAGTCACAAAATCCGAACACCCGCTCAATCACGAGTTCATCCATACCAAAATTTCTCAAATCCGATACCAAAATCTCGATCAAAACCTCAAAGTTTGGTCTAAGAACTTTCCTCCATTTTTTCCCAATTTTCGACCCCAAATCACTAATTAAATGATAAAATTAAAGATATAATCATGAAAATTAACCAAAACTAGGTAAGAATCACTTACCCCAAATACCCACGTGAAAATCTCTCCAAAAATCACCTCACACTGAGCTCCCAAATCAATTTTATGTTATGAACTCAAACCCTCATTTTTTGAATATTTAAGTTCTGCCCAGGTGTTTACACTATGCGATCGCGGAACATTTCATGTGATCGCGTAGAACAAAGTAATATGCCCCCAACAAAAGGCTTATGCGAACGCGGAGCTTTCCCTGCATGACCCTTCGCGAACGCATGCACCATTACGCAATCGCATAGGCTAAAAGCTTAATGCCCCAACTGACTGTTCCTCTACGCGAACACGTAGCCCCTCTAGCGAACCCGTAGACTCATACTCCGAAGCCTCGCGAACGTGGGACCTACATCGCGAACGCGAAGGCAAAAAAATCCCAATGATCTCCAACTCCTCTACACGAACGCGGGAATACCTTCGCGAACGTGTAGAAGGAAACCAAATATCTAAACTTTAGCCATCTTCCAAGACCAAATCCCAATCCATTAACCATCCGAAATTCATCCGAGGCCCGTGAGACCTCAACCAAACCCACCAACAAGTCCTAAAACATTATACGAACATAGTCGGGCCTTCAAATCACATCAAAACCCTCTAAAACCACGAATCGCACCCCAATTCAAGCTTAATGAACTTAGGAAATTTCAACTTCTACAAACGATGCTGAAACCTATCAAATCACGTCCGATTGACCTCAAATTTTGCACACAAGTCACATTTGACATTACGGACCTACTCCAACTTTCGGAATCGGAATTCGACCCTGATATCAAAAAGTCCACTCCCGGTCAAACTTTCAAAAAATCCTCAAATTTCCAACTTTCACCAAATAACGCCAAATTGAGCTACGGACCTCCAAATCAACATCCGGACGGCTCCTAAGACCAAAATAATCATACGGAGCTATTGGAACCGAAGAAACTCCATTCCGGAGTCGTCTTCACATAGGTCAAACTACGGTCAACTCTTACAACTCAAACTTTAAACTTAGGGACTATGCATCTCACTCCACTCTGAAACTCTCCCGAACCCGACACCAAGCACCCCGGCAAGTCAAGTAACCATAAAATAAATCAGAGAAGGCAATAAATAGAAAATCGGGGCTAATACTCTCAAAATGACTGACCGGGTCATTACAATAAAGATAAGATCTTCTAGAAAAGGGATTGCTTTTGCAAAAGATATTGGAGAATCGTGTGTATGCTTAGTAAGCTGATGACACTCTTGTTATGACAAGTGAGTCATCTATGCGTCCTTTGGCCAACCAGTTGCATGCTAAGTCAATTGTATGAATCTGTCTTTTTTTATTTTCCTGAGGGAAAGGAAATTGATTACCATTAGAAAAGAACAACTTAAACATGGCACACTTACCCTTGGCTAAGGTTTTTCGTTTTTTTTTTTTTTTTTTTTTTGTTCTTATTCGACATTCGATATTTATTTTAAATTTGTATCGCACAAAATTCATTAAGGGGGAAAACGTTCTTTAATAGAATTTGACTGTTCTCAGAATTCAAATTCAAAACTTATAATTAAGGATATAGGGATCATAGCTCATAACTTTTTAGGGTAGGTTCTTTGTTTGTTAACGCTATGTTTTTTCATTGATGAGATTACTTTATGAATACTGATACGGTAAAGAATTTTTACGCCATAGATGTATCTTAATATATTATAGCAGATAGTTTGGTTTATGTTCTTAGGTTATAAATCTTACTATTACATGAACTACTTGTGATTTTTTTGGGATAATATAATATAAAAATTCTCAAATGAATATCAATTATAGAAGTTGAACTCTATTTTCTATACGAGGATTGTGTAATTATTCGAGCAAAGTGACGTTAAGATTGTTACACTGAAAAAAAAAATGAAGAGGACAAGGAGAAGATGATGCATGCTGATCCTTATCTTAGTCGGATCTTACAAAGACGACATCGACAGCAGACGTTGCAAAGATATGTATCATCTTCGACTCAAATTATTTACAAAATTTTATAATTTTATTTAAATTTAAATTTTATTAAGTTCATAATCATTATATAGAAGAAATCATGAGTGCAGTAGCCAGTGATGGTGGTGTCCCCCTTCACGGGAAAAATATATTGTATTGTTAGGTATATTTCTTTTATATGTATATATATGCTACTAGTCTTAGGGCATGCGTATTGCGCGTGTACCCCGTCTTAATGAGTATAATTTTTTTTAGAAATTACATCAATATTACATTAAAAATTATGTTCCTAAAAATGACGATTGTTGATCCTAATTAATTGACACAACAAAAGGTAGAAGTCCTCAATCAATATTAAAATTTATATTTCACAAGTTATCAGGCAAGATTATACATCTCGATCAACATTGTGAAGATATTTTATCTGAAAAATGAAATATATTAATAATTTCTTTAAAAAATATCAATGACTATTTATTTAAGGAACAAACATAGAAAGGTTAAAAAAATTAAATGAGTTAAATACAAGATTATATGACTGTAGTAATTATATTAACACATGTACTATTCTAACGGTACAAATTCTCCCATAAGATTAAGGTTGCCAATGCTTGAAATATAAAATGTTGACAATATCATGTGCAAAGTGAAGTAGATGACTTTCAATTTGTAATATGATTCTTCGAAATGTAATGTATATGGGTACTAAAGGTTTTTAATGATTTTAATAAATAATTTAATGTAACCTAAAATTTTGAAATATTCTCTTAATCCAATTTTTAAAAATTTTACTTAATATTTAGTTTAATCTATTATTGAATGAAAGTAATCTATTACGTAGTTTTTACTTGCGTTTATTATAAAATTATTGTAACGACCCGACCGGTCGTTTCATGAGTTTCAGCTTTGTTCTCCCCATTTCTGTTTTCTTATGTGTTGTTCAGCTGTATTTCATCGTATCGCGTTGGTTGGTTCGGGTTCGGAGTGATTTTGGAGAGATATGAGACACTTAGTCACTTTTGAGTAAGCTTAAGTTGGAAAAGTCAACCGGATGTTGACTTATGTGTAGAAGGTCTCGGATATGAATTCTGATGGTTCGGATAGCTTCGTTAGGTGATTTGGGACTTAGGAGCGTGATCGAAATGTATTTAGGAGGTCCGTGTAGATTTAGGCTTGAATTGGTGAAATTGAAATTTTGGTATTTTCCGGTCGGCAGTGGAAATTTTGATATCGGGTCGGAATGGAATTTCGGAAATTGGAGTAAGTCCGTTGTGTCATTTGTGACGTGTGTGCAAAATTTCAGATCATTCGGATAAGTTTTGATAGACTTTTCGGCGTTGTTTTGAGTGTTCCGGGGATTGGTAAAAGTTTGAATAGTGATATATGACTTGTGTGCGTGTTTGGTTGAGGTCCCGAGGGCCTCGGAATGGTTTTCGATTGTCGTCAGAAAGTTTGGACTTGGAGTGGTGTTGCAGAATTTGCTGCTTCTGTTGTTTCCGCACTTGCGGAATGGGGACCGCAGGTGCGTGGAGGAAGCCGCATGAGCGGATATAGTCGCAGGAGCGGAGTATTTACCGCACCTGCGAGCCCGCAGGTGCGGATGTTGGCCGTTAAGTGAAAAATCGCAGGTGCGGTTATTTTGACCGCAGAAGCGGCCCGCAGATGCGAAAAGAGAGCCGCAGTGCGAAATGCCTGGGCAGAATGTATAAAAAGTCATCTTCGCGATTTTTAGGCCATTTCTCACCATTTTTTAACGGTTTTGAAGCTTTTTGAGAGGGATTGAAGAGGGATTTGAAGGGAAACACCTGGAGGTAAGATTTTTAAACCCAATACTCGATTCTGTGGCATTATCTGACTGATTAGGCTTGAAATTATTGAAAATTAAAGGTTAAAATTGGAGAATTAGGGCTTGGTATTGGAGAGTTTTCATTGAGGATTTGAGGGGCCATTTGAGGTTCGATTTTGATGTTCTTGGTATGCATGGCTCGTGGGAGGATGAGGATTCTTGTGATGTAATTTTTATCGAATTTTGAGGCGTGGGCCCGGGGTCGGGTTTGGCCAATTTCAGGATTTTTGAGTTAATTTGATAAATTCTGTATGGGTTTCATTCCTTTAGCGTATAATGATGGTTATATACTGATATTGGTTAGATTCGGGGCATTTGGAGGTCGAGTCGAGAGGCAAGGGCATCGCGGGCTAGAGTTTGGCTTGATATGAGGTAAGTAATGCTTCGAAACTTGGTTCTGAGGGTTCGAAACCCCGAACTATGTGTTCTATGATTGCTATTGAGGTGACGCAAATGCCAAGTGACGGGCGTGTGCGTGCACTGTGAGAATCGCGGCCTGGATCATTCCATGGCACCACTTAGTGACTTTTTCTTGCTGATATCTGTGTTGTAATCATGTGATTACGTTAATAAGCTGTAAATCGTGCTAATTATCATGTTAAGGCTTCACGCCAATACTGTTGAGACCCGAGAGGTCGTTTCTTGCTGTCATATCATTAGCTTCATTGATATTATGTACTCGGTCTTGTTCATGCATATAATATCATGCCTCAGTCTTGATTATTATTGTGTGACATGTCATATCATTGTTCGGCTAGTATCATGACATTTGGAGCCCGTGTGTGTGAGACTAGAGAGTAATGACTGAGTGAGGCCGAGAGCCTGATATTGAGTGACAGTATGGGATCGAGCTGCACGCCGCAGCGAGATATTGATTATGCCTCCGTTGTCCATTTTTAGCGCTTGGGCTGTAGGAGCCCCTCCGGAGTCTGTAACACACCCCCAGTGAGCGCAGTTGATGATATTGAGAGATGAATCTTCCCTGGACATGGATCTTGTTCGAAGTATTATACCTGGAGGTGGATCTTCTCCATAGGGCTGGAATGGCCTTCCTCGGTACTGGATGACTGCGGTCAGTGATGTATATATATATTCCGGGATGGATCTTCCCTGGGCCGGATGGCCATATACAGTACCAAGTGGTTGAGCACTTGTGAGTGGAGGTACACGTAACATTGATCATGCTATCTGTGCATTGGTACATAGAGATTTCCTGAGCTTTATA
Source organism: Nicotiana attenuata (assembly GCF_001879085.1). Lineage (NCBI taxonomy): Eukaryota > Viridiplantae > Streptophyta > Magnoliopsida > Solanales > Solanaceae > Nicotiana > Nicotiana attenuata. The sequence goes on along the minus strand of NW_017670341.1, from coordinate 46,842 downwards.
CTTCGTACTGTTTAGACTGCATTTATTTACTGTTGAGATATTACTTGAACTGCAAGGATGTCTACCTTTTCTATACAGTTTAAATGTATTACCTGTTGAGGTATGGTTCGTCACTACCTGTCAGTCCATAGTTTGGACTTGTTACTTACTAAGTTGGTGTGCTCACGTTACCCCCTACACCTTGTGTGCAGATCCAAGTATCTCAGGGCACGGTAGCGGCTGTTGACTACTCCAGTCGCGGACTTTATGGAGATAGCGAGGTAGCTGCCCGGCGACCGCAGTTCCACTTATCTCCTTCTCTATCTTCCTATTAGTACTTTTTATTATTTCCAGACTGTTTTGGTCTTGTCTTGTTTGAGAACTATTGTAATGTCGCTCATGACTTAGTGACACCCGAGGTCAGGCTTGTGTTTTTTTTCTGCTTTGTTGAATTTAACTTTATATCCTTATCGTATTTCAGTTGAAAAATGATTTTTCTTAAGTTTTTGAATGAAATATGGATTATTTTGGGAATGGGTTGGTTGGCCTAGTTTCACGATAGGCGCCATCACAACCGGGTCGGTTTGGGGTCGTGACAAGTTGGTATTAGAGCCTAGGTTACATAGGTCTCACAGGTCATGAGCAGGTTTAGTAGAGTCTCACAGAATGGTACGGAGACGTCTGTACTTATCTTCGGGAGGCTGCATAACCTTTAGGAAAAACTTCACATTCTTGAATTCTTGTCGTGCGAATCTGTTGATTCTGGTACTAAACTTCTGTTATTCTTGATGTTTTATACTTCAATACCACACAAGAGGGGGGGGGGTGATTTGTGTTGTACCCAATTTTCGCTTAATTAAACTATTGAAGAACCTGGTTCTTCTATGCGTTCCAACTACTACTGTTTGTGTAATAATGAGTACAGAAAATAAAGAACACAGAGATTTTTACGTGGAAAATACCTGGCTCAAAAGGTGAAAAAACCACCACCTCCTACTCAGTAGGATTTTCCCAAACTTCCACTAAAATCACTGAGCCAAAACAGCATCTACAAAACTCTTTGTAAACCTAAGGATTAACTCTAATCCCGTTGTGGCACACAGCCTCAACTGTAGCGACAACTTCAAGTTAACACTAACTTGAAACTCTAAGTACCTAATACAATTGCTTCTATGAAAGCTGAAAGGTACAATGTAAAATAACCTACTACAATTGAACTAGAATAAAAGATAGACACATGGAACTGGTTCTTCTATCTCGTTCAAGTAGCTTCAGGATTGGACACTCGAATCACACATAAATTGCTTGCAAAATCGCCTTGCTCTTTCGCTCTCAATTTAAGTTTAACTTATGCCTATGTGCGTTACTTGTAAAAGAGAACAACACTGATATTTAATGGGTTAGTAATCAGAGTTTGACTGGAATTCAATTACTACTCTACTATCGTAGAAGAGTTCATAGTGATCTCAAACTCTAACACTATCTTTTTCCTAAACTGTGTTCTCTTCATGTAAGGAGTCTTTCTCTCCTTATCCAATATGCAACCTTTTCGATCAGATCATGAGATATTGCTTCTTGATCAGTTAGATTTATCTCATTCACGTGCATTTCACATATATAGGTTGATCATGACTGTGCTTCACAAGATGGACCTGGTCCATGACTGAGTTCTTTTGTCAATCTTCAAAACTTCACCTGTTCTTGGGCCATCATTTCTATTCTCTCACGGATGGTGAGGACACGTGCTACCGGTCAGGACGGACGACCACCAGTACCACCAGTTGGGGCCACTAGAGGCCGAGGACGCGGTCGAGGCCGTGGTAGGGGCAGGGGTGTAGCCCGTACAGCAGCTAGGGCAGCACCTGCATATCCACTAGCCGACCCAGTTCGTGATCAGGCTCCAGGAGGGGATGCTCTAGCAGTACCGGCTCAGGCACCGGCTGTGCCTATTATTATTCCGGGTCTTCAGGAGACCTTGGCTCAGATTCTGACCGTGTGCACTAGTCTTGCTTAGGCGGTCGCAGTTACTACTACAGCAACTACTTCTTAGGCCGGGGGAGGCATTCAGACTCCCGCCGCTCGTACACCCGAGCAGGTTGTGCAGGGACTTCAGACACCGGAGGTACCACCAGCCCAGCCGGTTGCACCTGCTCAGGATTATGTGGTTCCAGTTATGCCTGATGATGAGCAGCGTCGATTAGAGAGATTTGGTACACTTCAGCCTCCGACTTTCAGTGGTACAGAGGGCGAGGATGCCTAGGGTTTCTTGGACAAGTGTTAGAGGATTCTACGTACAGCGGGTATTCTGGAGACTAGCGGGGTCTCATTAACTACTTTTCAGTTTTTTGGAGTTGCCTTTACTTGGTGGGAGGCTTATGAGAGGCGTAGGCCTGTTGGTGCAGCGCCCCTTACCTGGCAGCAGTTCTCCACTCTCTTCCTGGAGAAGTATGTGCCGCAGTCCCGCAGAGAGGAGCTGCGCAGGCAGTTTGAGCAGTTGCGTCAGGATGATATGACTGTGACGCAGTATGAGATGAGATTTTCTGAGTTAGCCCGTCATGCTATTTGGATGGTTCCTACAGACAGGGAGAGGATCAGGAGATTCCTGGATGGCCTCACTTATCAGCTATGGATTCTTATGACCAAAGAGAGGGTGTCTAGTGCTTCTTTTGAGGAGGTGGTTGACATTTCCCGAGAGATAGAGTCGGTTCGCCGCCTGGAGCGAGTTGGGAGGGAGGCCAAGAGGCCTCGGGGATCTGGTAGTTTTGGTTGTGTTCCTTTGGGAGGTCAGTTTCAGCACGGCAGAGGCCGTCCATTCAGACATGCTCAGCCAGCCCGTTCGGGCCACCGTGGTGGATTATCTGGCCACGATTCTCACAGTTCACATCAGGGTCACTCATCTCTCAGTGCCCTTCCAGCTCAGAGTTCGACTCAGGCACCATCAGTTCAGGGCTCATTTATGCCTGGTTCTTCTAGTGGGCATCCCAGTGCTCGGGGCTCCCTTCAGTCCCCACCGCCATTTGCCGAGAGAGGTTGCTTCAAGTGTGGAGATTTGGGTCATATCAAGAGGTTTTGTCCCCATCTTACAGGAGGTTCGTCCCAACAGAGGAGTCAGCCTTCGACTTCAGCACCAGTTACTTCCCCACCCACTCAGTCAGCTCGGGGTGGAGGTCAGTCAGCTAGGGGTCACCCTAGAGGGGAAGGACGATCAGGTGGTGGTCAGGCCCGTTTCTATGCCCTCCCAGCCAGGCCAGATGCTATTGTTTCAGATGCTGTGATTACAAGTATTGTCTCAGTCTGCCACAGAGATGCCTCTGTATTATTTGATCCTGGTTCCACTTTTTCATATGTGTCATCATATTTTGCTCGTCATTTGGACACACCCCGTGAGTCTCTTAGTCCATCTGTTCGTGTATCTACTCCGGTGGCGATACTATTGTTGTGGACCGCGTGTATCAGTCTTGTGTGGTGACTATTGGGGGTTTGGATACCCGAGTGGACCTTCTGCTACTTTGTATGATGGACTTTGATGTGATATTGGGCATGGATTGGTTATCTCTGTGTCGTGCTATTTTGGACTGTCATGCTAAGACAGTTACATTGGCTATGCCAGGGTCGCCACGGATTGAGTGACGAGGTTCGACGGATTTTTTACCCAGTAGAGTGATTTCATTTTTGAAGGCCCAGCGGATGGTTGGGATGTCTTTCTTATCTGTCCTTCATGAGGGATGTTAGTGCAGAGACTCCTACCATTGATTCAGTTCCGATAGTGAGGGACTTTCCGGATGTGTTTCCTACAGACCTGCCGGGCATGCCACCGGACAGGGATATCGATTTTGGTATTGATTTGGTGCCGGGCACTCAGCCCATTTCTATTCCATCGTATCGTATGGCACCGGCGGAGTTGAAGGAGCAGCTTCAAAAACTCCTTGATAAGGGGTTTATTCAGCATAGTGTGTCGTCGTAGGGTGCGCCTGTCCTATTTGTGAAGAAGAAGGATGGCACTATGAGGATGTGCATTGATAACAGGCAGTTGAACAAGGTCACAATCAAGAACAAGTATCCTTTGCCTCGTATCGATGATTTATTTGACCAGCTTCAGGGAGCGAGGGTGTTCTCCAAGATTGATCTCCGTTTAGGGTATCACCAGTTGAAGATCAGGGACTCGGACATTCTTAAGACAGCTTTCAGGACCCGATATGGTCATTATGAGTTCCTTGTGATGTCTTTTGGGCTGACCAATGCCCCAGCAGCGTTCATGCATTTGATGAACAACGTGTTTCTGCCTTACCTCTACTCATTCGTGATTGTTTTCATTGATGATATTCTGGTGTACTCGCGTAGCCAGGAGGAGCACGCGGAGCATTTGAGAGTGGTATTGCAGAGATTGAGGGAGGAGAAGCTTTATGCAAAGTTCTCCAAATATGAGTTTTGGCTCAGTTCAGTGGCTTTCTTGGGGCACGTGATGTCTAGTGAGGGTATTCAGGTTGATCTGAAGAAGATAAAGGCGGTTCAGAGTTGGCCTAGACCGTCCTCAGCCACAGATATTCGCAGCTCTCTTGGTTTGGCGGGTTATTACCGTCGGTTCGTTCAGGGATTTTCATCTATTGCATCATCCTTGACCAAATTGATTCAAAAGGGTGCTTTATTCAGGTGGTCGGATGAGTTTGAGGCGAGCTTTCAGAAACTCAAGACTGCCTTGATCACAGCTCCAGTGTTAGTATTGCCATCAGCTTCAGGTTCATATACAGTTTATTGTGATACTTCGAGAGTGGGTATTGGGTGTGTGTTGATGCAGGAGGGTAGAGTGATTGCTTATGCTTCTCGTTAGTTGAAGGCCCATGAGAAGAACTGCCCTATTCATGATCTAGAGTTGGCTGCCATTGTTCATGCATTGAAGATTTGGAGGCATTATCTTTATGGTGTGTCTTGTGAGGTGTATACTGATCATCGTAGCCTCCAGAACTTGTTTAAACAGAAGGATCTCAATTTTAGGCAGCGGAGATGGTTGGAGCTGCTAAAGGACTATGATATCACTATCTTGTATATCCGGGGAAGGCCAATGTAGTGGCCGATGCTTTGAGTAGGAAAGCGGTGAGTACGGGTAGTTTGGCGTATATTCCTGTTGGGGAGAGACCTCTTGCAGTTGATGTTCAGTCCTTGGCCAATCGGTTTGTGAGGTTGGATATCTCGGAGCCCAGCCGAGTCTTAGCTTGTGTGGTTTCTCAGTCTTCCTTGTTTGATCGCATTAGAGAGCGCCAGTATGATGATCCTCATTTGATTGTCCTTAAGGACAGAGTTCAGCATGACGATGCTAGAGATGTGACTATTGGTGATGATGGGGTATTGAGGATGCAGGTTATGTGTGCCCAATGTAGATGGGCTTCGGGAGTTGATTCTGGAAGAGGCCCATAGCTCGCGGTATTCCATCTATCTGGAAGCCGCGAAGATGTATCAGGATTTGAGGCAGCATTATTGGTGGAGGAGGATGAAGAATGATATTGTGGGATTTGTAGCTCGGTGTCTCAATTGTCAGCAGGTGAAATATGAGCATCAGAGACCGAGTGGCTTGCTTCAGCGATTAGATATTCCAGAGTGGGAGTGGGAGCGGATCAACATGGACTTTGTAGTTGGGCTCCCTCGGACTTTGAAGAAGTTCGATGCTATTTGGGTGATTGTGGATCGGCTGACCAAGTTCGCGCACTTCATTCCTGTGTATACTACCGATTCTTTAGAGCAGTTAGCAGAGATTTATATCCGGGAGATTGTTCGCTTGCATGGTGTCCCAGTTTCTATCATTTCTGATAGAGGTACTCAGTTTACTTCACAGTTTTAGAGGGCCGTGCAGCGAGAGTTGGGTACTCAGGTTGAGTTGAGCACAACTTTTCACCCTCAGACGGACGGGCAGTCCGAACGCATTATTCAGATATTGGAGGACATGTTGCGCGCTTGTGTCATTGATTTTGGGGGTTCATGGGATCAGTTTCTACCGCTCGTGGAGTTTGCTTATAACAACAGTTATCAGTCGAGTATTCAGTTGAGCTAGGTGAGGCTAGGCTTTTGGGTACAGACTTGGTGCAAGATGCTTTGGACAAGGCGAAGGTGATTCAGGAGCGGCTTCGTACAGCGCAGTCGAGACATAAGAGTTATGCTGACAGGAAGGTCCGTGATGTGTCTTACATGGTTGGGGAGAACGTTCTACTGAAGGTTTCACCCATGAAGGGTGTTATGAGATTTGGGAAGAAGGGTGAATTGAGTCCTCGTTTTATTGGGCTTGGCTTATGAGCTGGCTTTTCCACCTAGCTTGTCGAGTGTGCATCCGGTATTTCATGTATCTATGCTCCGGAAGTATATTGGCGATCCGTCTCATGTTTTAGATTTCAGCACGGTTCAGTTAGACAGTGATTTGACTTATGATGTGGAGCTATTGGCTATTTTGGAGCGTCAGGTCCGAAATTTGAGATCGAAGGATATAGCTTCAGTGAAAGTGCAGTGGAGAGGTCGGCCCGTGGAGGAGGCTACCTGGGAGACCGAGCGGGAGATGGGAGCAGATATCCTCACCTATTTGAGGCTCCAGGTATGTTTCTCGACTCATTCGAGGATGAACGTTTGTTTAAGAAGGGGAGGATGTAACGACCCGGCCGGTCATTTCATGGGTTTTAGCTCCGTTCTCCCCATATCTATTTTCTTATGTGTTGTTCAGCTACATTTCATCATATCGCGTTGGTTGGTTCGGGTTCGGAGTGGTTTTGGAGAGATATGAAACACTTAGTCTCTTTTGAGTAAGCTTAAGTTGGAAAAGTCAACCGGATGTTGACTAATGTGTAGAAGGTCTCAGAAATGAATTCTAATGGTTCGGATAGCTTCGTTAGGTGATTTGGGACTTATGAGCGTGATCGGAATGTATTTTGGAGGTTCGTGGTAGATTTAGGCTTGAATTGGTGAAATTGGAATTTTGACATTTTCCGGTCGGCAGTGGAAATTTTGATATCGGGGTCGGAATGAAATTCCGGAAATTGGAGTAGGTCCGTTGTGTCATTTGTGACGTGTGTGCAAAATTTCAGGTCATTCGGATAAAGTTTGATAGACTTTTTGATCGATTGCGAAATTCGGAAGTTTTGGAATCCTTAGGCTTGAATCCGAGGGGGATTTGGTGTTTTGGCGTTGTTTTGAGTGTTCCGGGGATTGGTATAAGTTTGAATAGTGATCTATGACTTGTGGACGTGTTTGGTTGAGGTCCCGAGGGCCTCGGGATGGTTTTGGATGGTCGTCGGAAAGTTTGGACTTGGAGTGGTGTTGCAAAATTTGTTGTTTCTGTTGTTTCCGCACCTGCGGATTGGGGACCGCAGGTGCGATGATCGCAGGTGTGTGGAGGCAGCCGCAAGAGCGGATATAGTCGCAGGAGAGAGTATTTACCACACCTGCGAGCCCGCAGGTGCGAGCCTTGGGCGCAGGTGCGGATGTTGTCCCTTAAGTGAAAAACCGCAGGTGCGGTTATTTTGACCGCAGAAACGGCCCGCAGATACGAATAGAGAGCCGGAGGTGCGAAATGCCTGGGCAGAATGTATAAAAAGTCATCTTGGCGATTTTTTAGGCCATTTCTCACCATTTTTGAACGGTTTTGAAACTTTTTGAGAGGGATTTGAACGGAAACACCTGGAGGTAAGATTTTTGAACCTAATACTCGATTCTATGGTATTATCTTACTGATTAGGCTTGAAATTATTGAAAATTAAGGGTTAAAATTGGAGAATTAGGGCTTAGTATTGGAGAGTTTCCTTTGAGGATTTGAGGGGCCATTTGAGGTCCGATTTTGATGTTCTTGGTATGCATGGACTCGTGGGAGGATGAGGATTCTTCTGATGTGATTTTTATCGAATTCCGAGGCGTGGGACCGGGGGTCGGGTTTTGCCAATTTCGGGATTTTTGAGTTAATTTGATAATTTCCGTATGGGTTTCATTCCTTTAGCGTATATTGATGGTTATATACTGATTTTGGTTAGATTCGGGGCATTTGGAGGTCAAATCAGAGGCAAGGGCGTCGCGGGCTAGAGTTCGGCTTGATTTGAGGTAAGTAACGCTTCCAAACTTGGTTTTGAGGGTTCGAAACCCCGAACTATGTGTTCTATGATTGCTATTGAGGTGACGCAAATGCCAAGTGACGGGCGTGTGGGTGTGCACCGTGAGAATCACGGCCTAGATCATTCCATGGCACCGCTTAGTGACTCTTTCTTGCTGATATGTGTGTTGTAATCATGTTATTACGTTAATGAGCTGTAAATCGTGCTAATTATCATGTTAAGGCTTCACGCCAATACTGTTGAGACCCGAGAGGTCATTTGTTGTTGTCCTATCATTAGCTTCATTGATATTATGTACTTAGTCTTGTTCATGCATATTATATCATGCCTCAGTCTCGATTATTATTGTGTGACACATCATATCATTGTTCGGGCTAGTATCATGACATTTGGAGCCCGTGTGTGTGAGACTGGAGAGTGATGACTGAGTGAGGCCGAGAGTCTGATATTGAGTGACAGTATGGGATCGGGCTGCATGCCGCAGCGAGATATTTATTATGCCTTCGTTGGCATGTTTTAGCGCTTTGGCTGTAGGAGCCCTTCCGGAGTCTGTAACAAACCCCCAGTGAGCGCAGTTAATGATATTGAGGGATGGATCTTCCCTGGACATGGATCTTGTCCGAAGTATTAAACCTGGAGATGGATCTTCTCCATAGGGCTGGAATGGCCTTCCTCGGTACTGGATGATTGCGGTCAGTGATGTGTATATAGATATATTCCGGGAAGGATCTTTCCTGGGCCGGATGGCCATATACAGTACCGAGTGGTTGAGCACTTGTGAGTGTAGGTACACGGAACATTGATCATGCTATCTGTGCATTGGTACATAGAGATTTCCTGAGCTTTATACTCCGTAGTGTTTATACTGCATTTATTTACTGTTGAGATATTACTTGAACTGCAAGCATGTCTACCTTTTCTGTACAGTTTAAATGTATTACCTGTTGAGGTATGGTTCGTCACTACCTGTCAGTCAATAGTCCGGACTTGTTACTTACTGAGTTGATGTACACGTTACCCCCTGCACCTTGTGTGCAGATTCAGGTATCTCAAGGCACGGTAGCGGGTGTTGACTACTCCAGTCGCGGACTTTACGGAGATAGCGAGGTAGCTGCTTGGCTGCTTATCTCCTTCTCTATCTTACTATTAGTACTTGTTGTTATTTCTAGACTGTTTTGGTCTTGCCTAGTTTCAGAACTATTGTAGCGTTGCTCATGACTTAGTGACACCCGAGGTCGGGCTTGTATTTTTTTTCCGCTGTGTTGAATTTAACTTTATATCCTTATCGTATTTCAGTTGAAAATGGTTTTTCTTAAGTTTTTGAATGAAATATGGATTATTTTGGGAATGAGTTGGCTGGCCTAGTTTCACGATAGGCGTCATCACGACCGGGTCGGTTTGAGGTCGTGATAATGATATATTGAGTTACAAAATTAAAATTAGAAAATAATAATTTAAGTTCCTAAAAATGATGACATATTTGGCTGACTCGGTAAAGAATTGATAAAATATCAATGAAGCACTTGAAAATGATGCAAAATTTTACAAAGACATATACCACTGAATAGCGCTTTCAGTTGTTTTTATTGGTTTTTCCTTTATTTTTCTCCCAAGATCTTTTTTTTTTTTAAATTTTCTATAATATAAAAAGAGAAGAACAGGATTAGTTGTTAGGAAAAAAGAAGTTAAAGATTCCACCAAGCTGATCCATCGTTGACACCATATAAGGACACATTAATTCGAATAGCTAAAGATTTTGAATTTTTTTGGTAAGGTTTTAATCAATTTTCACTTAAATATTAGGATTTCTTACCTAGTTCAATAAACAATTATTTAATAACTAAAGTTTCTTAGAATCCTAAACATTAGGATAATAAATTAAATTACAATTTTGTCCAGATTTTTTTTAATTTTTAAAGGGTAAAAGAGGCGAACGACATTTCACTAAGGGGCTTCGAGCTTTTAATATAGTATAGATATAGATATGTTGAATCACCTTATTTTTTTATTTGTTTACTTATTTATATTTTGACATTTCTTATTGAAAATTCTTCTATCACTGGTAGGGGGGCGGAGCTAGCCGCTGCTTATGGGTTCGGTCGAGCCCAGTAGCTTTTGTGCAGACTCTGTATTTGTCTTGTGAAATTCATGTTATATGTACAAATTATTATTTAAGAACTCGGTAACTTAAAAAGACTAGAATCCCGATCTCATATGTATTAAATCCTGACTTCGCCTCTGGCCACTGACAGTAACATTCTGCATTTGACTTTTGCTTGGTATCTTTTCAAAAGTTATAGCATATTGGGCCAAGCTTCTAAAATCAGCTTATTATGAGAAGTGTTTTTTTCAAAAGTGTTTTTTAAAAAAAAAGTACTTTGAAAGTACTTTTGAGTCAAACACCTTAATTTTAGAGAAAAAACACTTTTAACAACAAAACAAAAAAAAAAAAAAAAAACTTTTGTCTCAAAAATGCTTGGCCAAACAGGCTATAAACTATAGTCAGTTTCATTTGATCAGCTACATTTTTAATCCCTCTTGAATCTTAATTTTATTAGAAGCATTTCTTATCATGACATTTATGATTTATCATAAAATGCTTTCCTTACCCATTCAATTTTCGTGAAATAACATTTTCTTATACGAGAACAGATCATATTTAAATTTCTACGAAGAAATTAAAATATTGAAATTTGGAGAATAGAAGTATTTGTTATGAAAGGACTGAAGAAATGGAAAATAACACAGGAGCTTAATGGGCCTTAATGTTTGCTTACAGATCAGTCGTTGGGCGAAGTGCTGCAATAGTCACTTTTAAGCCTGCTATTTAAAATATATTTATAATTTACAATTTAATTAAAGATTAGCCAATTCACCCAAACTTCAAGACTAAGTATCATAAATTTAGAAATTCAGGATTGAGTGTCCTGAATTTTTGAGCTGCTGATTTGAAATTCAAAACACTCTGTCCTGAATTTCTAAACTACTAATTTAAAATTCAGGACATAAGATTCTAACTTCTGGACACAATTTTCCAACTTTAGGACACGATGTTTGAATTTTAGGACGTCGTGTCCTGAAGTTTACGTGAAATTGGCTAATTTTTAAATATATCGTAAATTGTGATATATTTTAAACAATATGCTTAAAAATAGCTACCTGATGTCATTTGTAAACAGTCGTTGAATGACTTGCAAAGCCCATTCTACTTTCAGGGCCTTCAGATATTCGACCCGTTACGCTTAAACTTGGGTGGATTCATTTTGCATAGAGTTTTAGGCCATATTATTTCTACTTTATTTTTAAGAAAGGAAAACTTCTATTACAAATGGGGATTAAGGAAACGAACGGAGGATACAGAGGCGGATTCAGAATTTTAAAATCATAGGCATACCTCATCCTTTTCTTTAATATAGACATGCCACTAACCATAATAATATAACGTACATGCAGTTAATTTGGTTGATTTAAACTCGATTTGGGTTGTTAGGTTGTTGTTCCATATAAAAAAAAAAATTTAATTATCGACCGGAGATAGTTTGAATTTTTTTCGATTCATTTAGTTAAGTAAAATTAGAAGCGAATTGGGCAACAAAATATTAACAAGTGAGGAAAGAGCATCTATCAATTATATTATTTGATGAAAATTAAACTTATTAAAGGTGGTGTTAATTGAGCTTAGCTTTTTCAAGGAAGAAACAAAAAAGTGGAGATAATTATAAATAAAAAAATTAATTGCTAATGTAAAAAATGAGGAATAATTTTCACAACGAGAATCTTATCAATGGTTGTATGAGTGACGAAGGATTCAATAATCAAATCGCCATGTACATGGATGCATAATATGATATATATAGTCATTTTAAACATAATATATACGTATATACTTTTTTTAGAATTTTTAGCCAATAACATGAGTACACGTTCACCAATTTTGCACATGAATCCGCCACTAGGGGGGATAGTGATAAATTAACCCACATATAGTGCGTGGGAGACTACCATCAGGGCGGATCCAGCGTGGTGGTGTTGGGGTCAACTGAACCCAGTACTTTCGACGCGGAACATAAATTTATATGTAAAAATTATTTGAAATATAAACAAGTAGTAGATATGAACACATGACTTTAACAATATAATGGTTTCAATACTAAAATATTTTAGAGGTTGAACCCATAAAATTCGGGCGTAATTCAAAAATAGCCAGATATTTAAATGGTAATTGAAGACTAGCCACAGTTTCAAAAGTAATTGAAATTTAGCCACTTTTCATGTAAAGATAAATCTGAACGAAAACATTGTTCAAAATCCGGAAAATATTCCAGTATAATATACTGGAGTCCCAGTATAATATACTGGAGTTCCAGCATAATATATTGGCCAGCATTAGGGGTGTCAATGGATATTTAAAAACCGACTAAACCGACCGAACCGCACAGTACCGATCCGATTTTTAGGTTTCTTTTAATGAAACTGTAGGGTTTTATCTAAATCTATAACCATACCAATAATTAGGGTAGGTTTTTTATTTTATGAAAATAAACCGAAAAAATACCGAACTGTACCGAATAAAAAATAATAAAGCACTGAATTTTTTCTTGGGCCTTGAAATTCTGAAATAATTATAAGCCAACAAGTAATTAAACTCAAAATCCTAATTCCCAAACCTATTATTCTACTCTTATTAAAACTAAATTATTTCCAGCATATTCACTAGCAAGACACAAGGTATTGTAGCGATTATGAGTAGCAAACTACAATGTATTGAATATGTTTCCTTTCGTATGATTTGGATTTTTTTTTTTTTTGAATATTTAATCTTCTATAGACTTTATTCTTGAGTGCTAGCTTGGTTAATATTTTTCTAACCGTGTAATTTATATTTTTATTGTATTTGCTTAGTTTTTTTTACGTAGTTGTAAAATAGTTGATGGATCTGTACACTGGCCATCTTTCATGTTTTCTTATTCATTACCTTTTAAACTGTATAAATGTCTAAAGAGCTTTGCTAAGTCCTATAAAAGTATGTAAATTGTTGCATTCTACTTCTACTAGTGACTTTTACATGACATTCAAAAAAATTACCGAAAATTAACCGAACCGTACCGATATCGAAGAGAAACCGACATGATTTGGACGGTTTCGAAAAGTCTAATTTTGGTTATACATAAAAGAATGACCGAAAAATTGGTATGGTACAAATTTTACAAAATAACCGGCCGAACTGAACCATTGACACCCCTAGCCAGCATAATATGCTGGAAGTTCATACACAGATGCTCCAATCTCCAATATATTATGCTGGAAATTTTTGTGTGTTAGAGTTCCAGCATAATATGTTGGAAGTTCATACACGGGTGCACCAATCTCCAATATATTATGCTGGAACTTTCCATGTTACAGCAAAATAGTGGCTATTTTTCAATGACTTTGCAAACGCTGGCTATTTTTTAAATACCAATCCGAAAACTAACTAACCCGTACTATTTTCACATAAAATTCAAATCCTGAATCCGTCATGCTACCATTGTTGATACCATTAGAGTGTAAGCCTTATCTTCAGCTTGTTTCTAGATACTTATACTTTTCCCGTTTCAAGGTCAAAGGCTTCGAACTTCTGTTCCTTTGCATATAAAGATCATATAGAATCTTGAAAGTGAACAAAAATCAATTTGACCGTTGAATTTCCTGTCATATTAAAAAAATTAATTAACCGTAATGGTGTGTTTCTAAGGATTATTTAAATGTAATAATCATAACATAATTGGAATTACAGCTTAGCAATCGGAAAATTAACATAAAATACAATTTAATCTTTTTAAAAATCCTTCCCTCTTTTATCTTGTCTTCTTCTATTATTCACATGTCATCCCCACCCAAAAATACATAAAATATATAGCTCTTTTAAAGAAAAGAAAAAAGGAGTTGATGTCTGTTAAAGGAAAAGATAGCCGTCTAGTTGGCAATGGCGGAGCCACATAGCTCCAAAGGGTATCCATCCCATCGTCGAAAAATTTCACTATTAGATAGGTAACTTTTGTGTATATATATTATGATCTCTTTAAATTTTTGTGTATTTATTTTTTAATTTTTGATATACTTTAATGAAAATTCTGATTCCGCTATTGCTGACTGGGGTGACGGCACTATATAAATAAATATTAGACCAAACATTGAATATGACCTAAATGGGGACAGTTAAACTAATGAGAAGTTTCGTTTTCAGCATGTGTAAAGTGTAGGAAAATCAATTAGAAAAGTCATCAAGTCAATGCAAATTTGGCGACTAAAATAAGCTGACCGTCTACTAATTCTTGGGTCGTTGAAAAGTAAATTCTACTAATTCTTGGGTTATATTAATAATTAATATTTTTATTGTTGAATATTGGACTCTTCAAAGTCTTATGCGTCACTCCCACTCTCTCAATGGTCCATCCACAGCGACTATACGAGCCTGCTACGCCATCATGTAATGAGAAATGTATATATATATTATTAAAATAAATTAAATATATTTGTTAAATTATGTATGCAAATTTGCACTTATTATAAGCATCACATTCGACCATGACTCTCAACCCGAGCATCTCCGATCAATGGCGGAGGTAGAAGTTTCACCAAGGGGTGTCAAAATATTAAAAAGTAGATGCACTAAAAAGTTTACGGGAGTCAACGTATAGTAAATATACATAAAACAGAAAAATTTATCTAGTAATACAATATAATTTTCCGGCAAAGGAGTATCGATCAATACCCCTTAGTTGAATGTGGCTTCGCCGCTGTCTCCAACCCATCACCTAGGTCTTATCATAGGCAAGATATTAGTATTATCGAACAAGGCAACAGTCAACAAGTGGTACAAGACTACAAAAGGAAAGAAATTATGGGTTCTAAAGCTTCACTTCCTAAACAAACTGATGGAAAACAGGTATGAACAGCGGAAGCAAATAGCCAGAATCACTTACATGTAATATAGACAACACATAATCACATATTTTAAGCGAACATAAAATCGATACTTATCGCTTGAAGCGTGACCGCGATCGCGAGAAGCCTCCAAACAAGAACGAAACCGTCCACGAGATCATCCTCCAGTTCCACAATCTTCTGCTGTGTAACCCGAATAATGCCTGGAATTAGCAAAATTCGTGTGGGCGAATTTCTCCTAGGAAAAGCATGTAGTAAAAACCTTACCTCCTTATGGAATAAGACCTCTTTATATAGCCACAGGTTTTAGGATTTAAAATCCTTTTCCTAAACCTGTTGGGTCTTCCTTTTCC
The DNA here is from genome assembly GCF_001879085.1 of Nicotiana attenuata. Lineage (NCBI taxonomy): Eukaryota > Viridiplantae > Streptophyta > Magnoliopsida > Solanales > Solanaceae > Nicotiana > Nicotiana attenuata. Next base: position 31,505 of record NW_017670341.1, on the reverse strand, counting down.
ACCAAGAAATAAAATTTCCATTTAATTTCTAATTTTTCGGGCACAGCAGGGACCGCAGTATTTAATTAACGAGGCTTTCTATTATGGACTTAATTCGAAATATCCGAATTAATACTACCATAATAAGTTGCAAATTATTCCACTAAAAATTCGTAACTGCACTCCTCAGTTCAATTTCGAAATTCTTCCATTAAATCTTATTTAACTCCCCATGTTAAGATTCAGATACTAATCAAATAAATTAAATTACTGACAATTTAATCATTGATTGTTTCCTTTAGACTTTCGCTTAACTTATTTCATGTGACGGATACAAAATTCACCTGCAGGATTTACACATGAAAACTTATAAGCTTTCATAAAGGTGTATCATCAATCTCTAGACCGAGACATGGATTCCATCAACTAACTATTACTTTGTCAATGTATATTACTATTGTCCAATTTACCAGGCATATTGACCCACAAAAGAATCTCGCCTTTTAATAAATCAAAACAATAATAATATACACAGCTAATAACAATTATATCAAGATTAAGAGTATAAGAACATTTAATGGCTGGAGAGTTTTATTTTATTAAGTCAGTATAAAATACTTATCTTTACTTGGTCCGTTCAATACATACAAAATGTACTAGCACAAGAAGTTGGAATTAAACCATTCTCATAATCAAGATAAATTATCTCTAATCTTGTGCTACAATCATTCCTGATGGTTTATCCAATTCCATCATTTGATTGTGAACATGATCTTTATACTTATAAGAACCGATGATTCAATCTTCCGTGTATAAGCTAAACTCTATACACTAAATCATCTACTATATAAGCAAAGGACACTGACGAATATATGATCTATTTAAAACTTTATTAAAATTGAATAAGCAATTGTTCCATAATAAATACTATATCCAAACCAAAATTCATGGTTAATAGTATATATCCCAACACAAACAACCAACATTTCCAGTATAATTTTATATTATGGGGTTTGAAAAAGATAAAATGTACGCATACCTTACTGCTACCTTGCGAAGGTAGAGATGATGCTTCCAAAAGACCATCGACTCAAAAAAAAAAAAATTTTAGCAGGTTTAAACAGGAGACTTCACTTCCTACTAATTAATGCTTATAGATGTTGACCTATAATTATGCTATTATAGGTTGGGAAGTCACTGCTAATTAAGACTCTTGTGAAGCATTATACGAAGCAAAATTTAAATGTTAACCTTTATCATGAGTACTCTATTATAAGAATTTTAAAAAAACAATTTCACATGTAATAGCTATCAACAGTTATAGTAGCTAAAATCACAGAAAAAACGTGCTTAAACTTGTATCATATAAGCATATCTCTTGTTGAGGAGAATGGCTAAAGACTCATTCAGCCAAAAAGGGAATTTCTAGAACAAAGCTGGGAATTATCTCATGGGTACAATTTTCAGAAGTGGTAATACCCAAAAAAATTATCAGAGATAACACATAAATTAAATAAATATTCAATGAAGAGATTAACTATTGACTTTGGTTATACCTTGTTGTCTCATTTGCCTTAATTGGATAATATCTTGTATCTTACCACAAATGATACTATCACATTTAAGCAATTCAATTTTAAAAACAAAATAACTAAAATTAAAGATCAGGTTACTTTATAAGATACTGAAATTGAAAATTCAACATAATATAAAGTGTGTTATGTATTTTTATTATATTTTCGTATTATTATGATACAATGTTATTTTCAAGAATAATAAAAATTAAAAATCAACACAAGATATAGTTTTATATATACTTTTTAATATATTTATACTTTCCTTCTTTTGTGTTCTCTTTCTCCTATATATATACACACAAAGGCGGATCTAAAAATTTTAGAACATAGGTGCACCACTAAAAAAGGAGGAAAAAGAAGTATTAGGTGAGGATTGATCTCTATTTCTTTGGGTAAATAACTTAGTATTCAACCAAGTGCTCCACTCAACTTTTGTGCCAACAAATAATATTAGACCAATTTTAAAAATACATATATAAAAAACCTAGTTTGGCGAAACGACCATGTGTTCACGTGCCACGTTAACAAACCTATAAATCCGCCCATATCTATATATATATATCTATATATATATATACTAGTATTTGGGTACGCGCGTTGCGCGTGTATCCTATCTCAATAAGTATATAATTTTAAAAATGCACATAAATATGATATTAAAATTTTGCTTTTTAATTATAAAATAAAGGTTAATTAAAGGAAAGTGTGAGTTCCTGAAGATGATAATTGTTGATCTTATTTAGCTAATTCTATAAAAGAAGAAATGTGATAATAGAAGTCTTCATCAATCATCTTTTGTTCATATTTTAAAAGCACTAATCCTTTTAACCAAATACCATTCACTTTTTTTACTCTCCGTAAGTGCACTCTATATTGGATAAAATTATAAATACATACAAAGTACTTTTTTAGAAAATCATAGTTTTTTATTCTATTGAAAAAGGTCAAGTAATAAATATAAGAAAATAATAAATTTAGTACTTTACATAGGATAAATTTCGTATGATCAAGAATAGTTCTTTTAATTAATGTATTTTTCTAATCCAAGTAGAGTTTATTTGTTTCTCCATAATTAGAAATTAGAAAGACAAAGTCATTTCGATGTAAAGCCTTTAGCTTGTATTTATGCAAACTGATAATAGGTGAATTTGACTATAATCACACCTTAAATAATCACCTTCTTGTGTAGTTTTAATGCTAAAAGTGATAACAAAATGCTCTTATTAGTGCTTTTCATGATTTGCAGGTGATATATGTATAAGGAAGGCTAAGGAGCAGTTTTGGAGTCAAAATTGGAGAAAAGAGGCCAAATGTGTAAATTCCCAATGAAGCTACGCCCTGCCAGCCCTTAGGATTCAGAAAAATGGTTTGGCCGCGGTTCTATCGCGACCGCGGCAGAACCGCGGTGGACGGCAGCTTCAGAACTTTAGAGATTCAGAGAGGGTGATTGGCCGCGGTTCTACCGCGACCGCGGCAGAACCGCGGCAGGCGCACAAAAGTTCAGGGGTCAAAGTGTCAAATACGGGATTTTTAGACCTAAACCCTATTTAAAACATTAGACTTCGCCCAAGAGAGTAGGTATTGATTTTGAGGGTTTCTTAGCAAGGAAAACCATTGTGAGAGAATACTCCAAACATCTTTCTTCTTTACTTTTGATTTTTATGATGAATTCTATCTTAGTTTATTTTCCCATAGCCATGAGTAGCTAAATTCCTTGTCTAAGGCTTTGATGGAACCTATTGGGTGATGAACTTCTTGTTTATGTGAATACAAATTGCTAGTTTAATCTCTATTTGTTCAACTTCGTGTTTGTTGTAGTTAATTGACAGGATCCTCAATTAGTTGTGCCTATTTAGTGTGCATAACTTGGAAAAGAGTGCATATTTAGGGTATTGTTGAACAACACCACTCCTAGATTATTAGAGGAATCTATAATTGCGGGTTTAAAGGCGGGATTAGGGATACCGAAGCCTTGGGTGTAATCTAAAGTGAATCGTGCTAAATAAAGTAAGCTAGTGTATCTCGGGAGAGTGCAATAGTAAATTACTGTGATTACTCGGGAGAGATTTACGGTAAGATTAGCGTTCATGATTGATAGAGATGTGTTGGTAAATTTGTATGAGCATAAACAGAAGGGATTCCATCAATAGGGGAAATCATTGCCTTAGCTTTTTATCATAATTGTTTACAACCTTATTAGTTTAGTTTACAGCCATTTAGTTACTTGCAAGCGTAGTTGTTAAAGAACATTCAACTGAGATTTGAATATTTGGGAAGCTGGTTCTGAAGAATTAGTGGGTCTGAAGATAGTGGTTGATAGTTAACTCTCTGTGAATTCGACCCTGGGCGTAATACTCGGGTTATATTTGCAACGTCCGCAGAGTCCTTTTTATAAGGCATAGTTGGGCGTGATCACAAACAAATAAAATTTCAAGAGATAAGTTCATCATAGTTAAAATTGTAAATTTAAAATTGTCTAGCAATAATTTAAATCAAGTACTAATAGTTTTTCACTTGATTTGTTATTCAAGTGATTGACTCACTTGAGTTCAAGTTGACTCTTTTAATAAAGAAAAATTTTCACAAAGCACTATCTTTTAGTAGTAATTAGCCATCTATAGATACTATTTGCTATATTACGGAATATAGATATCTTTTCTGTGGTTATAAGATGTATTTGATGTATTTAAGCTATTGTATTCATGAATACAGTAGCAAAAATAGGCGTGAATCAAGGAAGTCCAGCTAATCAGTTGTTGTATTCGAGTGTATTCGACTGTATTCATGGAGTGAAACATGGGATTACAGCTGGACAGATTATTATATTCGACTGTATTCACGGCGTGAAATAGGGGATTACACTATTTTAAAAAGGGAAAGTGAATCAATTAACATAATAGACTCTTAATATAACTCAACAAACTCAATTATAACACACAAATTTTGTATTTTTCAGTTATAAAAAAGATTCTCAACTGCAAAATACAATGAAATAGATAGAATACAGAGGGATACATTGAAATACAATGAGAAAAAAAGACACCGAATACGATGAAATACATGGAATACAACGAGATACATTGAATTACAATGAAAAAAAAGATAGTGAATACTATGAAATACATAGAAATACAGCGAGATACATTGAAATGCTCTTAAAAAAAGGTAACAAAATCTTCAAATTGCTCAACCCCAAACTTCAGACCTAATTTAGTCGACAATTTTTCGACGATCCATCGAATTCCGACCATGATTCCATAAGCAGCGATGAGAGAAAGAAGAAGAAAACGAGAAATCACAAAAATCAGAAATGAGAGATTCCGATTATGATATTCGTGGACATGAATAATACGCCAACTCCAGTATGTTTCTTCTTCTTCTTCCTTTCCGATTTTGATTGTTTTCGTAAAATTCCGATTTTGATAAACTCCAAGGCTGTGATTTCTCCTTAATTAAACTAGCACGCGATGACGCCAAAATTTAGGCTTTTGCTTCTTCGTCTTCAATTGCTTTGTTTGTGCATATTTGCAAGCTTGGCTTATAAGGTTTTATTAAAGGAAAAGAACTAAATTTGACTTGCCTAGCTTCTACGAGTAGGCGCCATCACGACTCCCGAGGGTGGGAAATCCAGGTCGTGACAGATGGATTTTTGTTTCGTACTAAAATGTTGTTCCAATAATCAATATCAGTATTGCCTTTATTGGAGTTATTTTGGTTAAGAGGAAGAAGTCCACGAAACTTTGGGAGAATGGGATGTATCTAAGTAGACAGAGAAAGAAAAAATATAATTGATTAGCGTATTTAGTGGCTTAGGGCTAGGAGGAAACCAAAAATTAAATATTTTGCTATAAACCTTAAAATGTATCTATAGAATATAATTTTTTTAAATGGTATTTATTTAAAATAAATAAGGTGTTAACCTTTGCTATAGGAGGTAAAAATTCCTTTAATAAATCGCAACCTAAACTAAAACTTGAATTCAAGTGAGGATATTACGTGTTTTCTATTTTATAATAATAGAATATTTATGATGTTAAACATTAGAAGTTCTTACATAATTCAAACAAAAAAATTAATATTCGAAACTTTTAATTTCAAATCTAAACATTAGGAATCGATAAATTTTTAGTTAATTTCAAATTCTTAAATATCAGAAAATAATTAAATGATAATTTTGTTAAATGTGAAATCTATTTTTAAAGATAAAAATACCTAACGATTCCCAAAAAGAATTCATGCTTTTATCTTGAAAATCATGTCATTCCCTTAGCTTTGAATTAAAATTCATACATTTGAAAGCTATAAGAGAATAATGTTGCTTGCTCTCGGCCAGAAAACTTGGATGGAAGAACCTACTTGTTTCATTGCCTTTTGCCTTTAAAAAGTATTTTTTCTGTCTTTTAAGAGGGAAATTTTGAAATGAGAAAAAGAAAAAATTAGACAGAGAAAAAGAAAAATCGACAATTTCTATGCTAAAATAAGATATGGAAAAAACAGACTCCGAGATCTAAAAAGAATTGAAAGTAGGAGAAGATTTTACAAAATAATTTGATTATCGTGCATTATTATTTTTCCTTGACAAATTTATTACTACCATAGTTTAAGTAAGGAAGATTTCATACACAAAATTTAGTTAGATTTTGAAGTCCTAAAATTAGGAAAATAATTAAATGTCTTTTTCTAAATATTAGGAAAGTAATTAAGTATTAAGAAATAATAAAATGATTATTTTGTCTATTGTGAGATTAATTTTTAAAGGGTAAAAAAGGCGAACAACATTTTACTAAAGGGCTTTGTGTTTTTAATATAGTATAGAAGTATAAATATAGATAGATATAGATATATTTAGCGTGTCTCGCAGACTCTGGAATAATACTTTAATTTAAAATCGTATTCCGCCTTTGAGTCAAAAATCAACAGCCTACCAAGTCAATAAAATCAATTTTGTATTTTATTTTTCTTCTTCATTTAATCCTAGTCGTAGCTTTCACCCCCAACAACTACAACTTTTCTTCTTTATTTCCTCGAAAATTCACATACCCTTTCTCTTCTCTGAATAATTAAACTCGTATATAAACTCTGTACATACCCTTTCTTTCTCACAACCATCTTCTCTCTGTAAATTGCAAAAATCCCCTTTCTCTTCTCTGAATATAAATTTTCTAATTTTTTTTTTCTTGAATTTTCCACCTTTTTCTTTCTGGGAAAAATATAAATCTGTTTCTAATAAATTTGAAGATGAATTCAGTTAGATTGATGAGCCTCTCATCTATTATTGGTTTTTTATTGTTGGCTTTGGTTGAGTTTAGTTTTGGACAAGGCATGGCTCCTTCTTCAGCCCCACTTCCTTCTAATGACGGTAACATATCATTTTCCCTACTTTGATCATTTTCTTTTGAGTTTAACTTATATATATTCCCGGTGTATAATAATTTTAACGCTATCAATTAACATAACAAGTTAAGTTGCATTGATAGAAAAATCTTTTACCCTATACAAGTTAAAGATATAAGTTATAGCCCACGGTGTTGGCTGAGTTGGTCGGGTGAGAGGAGATTCGGGGATCGATTCCCCTCAGCAGCAGCCTCCTCAGTCAGAACTCGTCGCATCGGGCTTATCTAGTGCGGTTTGCATCTCCTGTGTGATTCTGCGGGTTTTCCTGGGAATTTCCAAAAAAAAAATATATAAGTTATATATACTGACAGTGTTTAATTTTTTTTTTTGTTTTTTACAATATTTTAGTAGTTTAATACTATGTGATAACAAATTTACAAATAAACTAATTATATAAATATTTTTTTTAGCCGATTGTATATAGAACTTAAACTCGTTAAATCTTCTTCTCTAAGATTTTCCATAAATACACTTTAAATATGAAGAAATTGATTTGGTAATTTTATTGCAGGCACAGCGATTGATCAAGGGATTGCTTATGTTCTTCTACTTGTTGCACTTGCGATTACGTACTTGGTCCATTAGTACACTCGTGGAGTTATTTCTTTAGCTTATAATCGATTTTTTTTATTCATCATTTAAATTCTTTATGTAATTTTCTCCTGTTATTCAGAATGGAGAATTTTATAGTTTTGTGATTAAAGAAAATAAGGAAAGAATTCTTATTTGTGATACAAAATTCATTTTTCTAAATTATTGCGAATTATTGTACCTAATTTTCTGTGCCTTTTTGTTAAGCTGGTTTGACCCGTCTATATATAGAGAGAGAAAAAGGCCAAAATTTCATGGTATAGCCAGTTTTCGGACCGGTCAATAAAAACAGCATTTACCAAGTCAATGAAAAATAGCTACCATTTTGCTGCAATAGAGACCGGTCCAGCATAATATACTGGAGTATTTTCCGGGTTTTGAACAGTGTTTTCGCTCAGATTTATCTTTACATAAAAAGTGGCTAAATTTCGATTACTTTTGAAATTGGGCTATTTTTGAAAGACCAGTTGTAAATCTGACTATTTTTTAAAAATCAACCGAGGAAAAGAGGTAAAAATTGCACGGGGCGCCCTATTTGGGCGCCCCTCTTTAACCTGTAGCCGCTTTGTCTTTTTGTTTGCATCCGTACCCACTTTTTAAAAAACTTCAGCTTCCCTTTATAACTGAGAAACTTCAGCTCTAGAGCTGAAGTTTCCGGGTTACTAAACAAAAACTTCAGCTCTAGAGCTGAAGTTTTTATTTTATAACTNTTTTTTATTTATTTATACCGAAATATGGGATTTCAAAATTAATTGATTTAAAATACCCTATTATCTGTAGTTTGTCTGGAGTGATATATAAGAGATATGTGTTGAGATTAGTGGTGGCAAAATGGTTAAAAGAAAACGATAAATCACCCATATTATCCACTAAAAAATGGGTGGGATAATGAACTTTTTAAAAATGGGTCAAATATGGATAATAACCATATTATCGTTTTAGAAAATGGATAACCAATGGATAACTAATGGGTTTAACGTTTACATTTGTAAAGCTTCAAATTGGGGTTCTTAAGTTTGGGAGACTAGCATTCTCCCAAAAGTGATCATATTCAGGAAGTCATGGATAATATGGTTACCCATATATCCACCGGTTAACTCGTTTTTTACCCGTATTAAATATGGTCGGATCAGATAATTTATCCGTTTTCGACCCGAATCATATCCGGCCCGACCCGTACGGTTACCACTCCTAGCTGAGATAGTTGATTAAAAGAAGGCAAAAGCCATCCAGGAGCATGTCTAGAGTTTATGTTACGGATTCACGTGAAAAATTCATAAATTTAAAATTTTGGTTCTGCTTCTAAGGCTCTTATGAGTGCCGATCAATCATGACCGTCAGTTTTCTTTATCGTGACATTCATGATCTATGCAATGCTCTCCTTGGTCTGTCAAGTATCAATTATTATTTTTTCCCTAAAGATTTCGATACCCTCTTATTTGTAGTTTGCTTAGTCTGGAGTGACGTAGCTAAGATATGCTGAAACAAGGGGCATTTGCATCTATACCCGTTTTTTGTGCCACATTTTAACTTGTGCCCGCTTTGCAAAAAAAATTGCAAGCGTACCCGCTTTTTCACATAACTTCAGCCCACGGGACTGAAGTTTTTCTTTTGTACTGGAAAACTTCAGCTGAAGTTTTTGTCTTTATAACCGAAAAACTTAAGCAGTTTTCTAGCTTAAGTTTTCCAGTTATAAAATAAAAACTTAAGCAGTTTCCAGCTTAAGTTTTCTAGTTATACAATAAAAACTTAAGCTCTAGAGCTTAAGTTTTCCAGTTATAAAATAGAAACTTAAGCAGTTTCCAGCTTAAGTTTTCCAGTTATAAAATAAAAACTTAAGCAGTTTCCAGCTTAAGTTTTCCAGTTATAAATAAAAACTTAAGCAGTTTCCAGCTTAAGTTTTCCAGTTATAAAATAAAAACTTAAGCAGTTTCCAACTTAAGTTTTCCAGTTATAAAATAAAAACTTAAGCAGTTTCCAGCTGAAGTTCTTATTTTATAACTGGAAAACTTAAGCTCTAGAGCTGAAGTTTTCCAGTTATAAAACAAAAACTTCAGCTCTTTCCAGTTATAAAATAAAAACTTCAGCTCTTTCCAGTTATAAAATAAAAACTTCAAGTTTTTGTGTTGTAACTGAAAAACTTCAGCTCTAGAGCTGAAGTTTTTGTGTTGTAACTGGAAAACTTCAGCTCTAGAGCTGAAGTTTCTAAGTTATAAAATAAAACTTCAGCTAGAGCTGTAAGTTTCCTAGTTATAAAATAAAACTTCAGCTCTAGTTATAAAATAAAACTAAGTTTTTATTTAGTAACCCGGAAACTTCAGCTCTAGAGCTGAAGTTTCTCAGTTATAAAGGGAAGCTGAAATTTTTTAAAAAGTGGGTACGTATGCAAACAAAAAGACAAAGCGGCTACAGGTTAAAGAGGGGCGCCCAATTTTTACGGTACAAACTTAAGACAATCGCTAGCCCATTATATTTGATTGCAAGTTATAGCCAAAAACTTAGAGAGACTTACATAATTGGCCGTTCGGCACAAACTTAAGACAACCGCTAGCCCACTATATTTGATTGCAAGTTATAGCCAAAAACTTATTGCATTGGCTACAATAAAACATTCGCTAACCCCCACCTTATTTTTTTATTCTGCCTCTTTGCTACGCCCAGCTCCACCATCCAAACAATTGTCGTAACCCATCATAATTATCAGTCTTTACTTTCTCAATTTGATAGTTTCTGTAGTAAGATTGATATTACATGCACATAATAGATTTTATTTTTATTCAAGATATGGTTATACAGAAAGGAAAAAAATTCCTATACATGGCGGGCCGTTTTACTGTACATTACTCCATTGATAATAAAAGAAATTTAGTTGACAAAAAAGAATAATCAATTTTCTATTTTTGCTTGTTTTGCATCTTACCTTTTAAGAATTGTGGAGTATTGTCACGATCCTAAACCCGGACTCGATCGTAATGGCGCCTCTCGTGAAGACAAGGTCATCCGACACACTCCCACTTCATTCTTAAGCAATTAAATAATAGAACTAAGTCTAAATCATAATAATAAATCCCAAAATAAGATAGATAATATTATTGCGGAATAGACATAGCCCGACATCGGGGTGTCACAAGTCACAAATATCTACCAAGGTCTAAATACAACGAAAATTCTAAAAATGCACTAAATATAGGCTAATGAAATCAGGAGGGAGAGAAGCAGTGCTGCGGACATCGAGCAACTACCTTGCTAAACTCCGATGGCTCTCCCTTTGAGCAACCAATACCCGCTACCGAGTTCAGAAATACCTGAATTTGCACACAAGGTGCAGGGAGTAAAGTGAGTACTTCCAACTCAGTGAGTAATAATAATAAATGCAGACAAAGTAACAAGAAATCGCGTAAAGGCACATCAACAGGCTATAAAGAAGCAGTAAAAGCCAATAAAAGCAGTGAAACAATGAAAATATGTAAAGTCACTTTAGTTCAATTTAAACTTCCTCAAAATGCCTTTTTAACAGTTCAACAAGTGAATGACAGGCAACTATAAAAGATAAACACGTAAGGAACCGCCCCTCGGACACAATATCAATAGAATCAGCCCCCTCGGGCACAATACCAACAGAAGCAGCCCCTCGGCAAACACATGGAACAGTACCAGCCCCTCGGGCTATATCTCATATCACAATGGGTACCCGCGTTCACTAGGGGTGTACAGACTCCGGGAGGGGCCCCTTACGGCCCAAGCACAATAACAAGCCATCTCGTGGCATAATCAATCCGGCCCTCGGCCTCACATAATAAATAGAATCATCACACTGGGTACCCACGCTCACTGGGGGTGTACAGACTCTTGGAGGGGCCCCTTACGGCCCAAGCGCAATATCAAGCCATCTCGTGGCATCATCAATAGGCTTTCGGCCTCATATCAACAAGCCACCTCGTGACATACAAATCTCAGGCCCTCAGCCTCATAATCATAAATCAGCGTATCCTCACACACACAAGCCTTCGGCCTTACTCAGTCAGAATCTCATAAGCCACTCGGGCAACAGTAAAATATGATGCTCAGCCCAATTATTATTTAAAAATATCATTTATGTATTTAAACAGAGTAAGCATGGCTGAGTTATGAAAACAGTGGTATATAACATGACTGAGTACAAGAATAAAGTCAAATAGTAAGGAAATATCAGTAATAAAAATCCCTAAGGGTTCAAATAGTTGGCACAAGGCCCAAATATGGCATTCAGCCCAAAACATAGTGATAGCAAATAGTTTTCAATCAAATACGCGGTAAAATAATCATTCGGGATGGACTAAGTCACAATCCCCAACAGGGCACGACCCCACGCTCGTCATCTAGCGTGTGCGTCACCTCAATATAGCACCACGATGTGCAATCCGGGGTTTCATACTCTCAGGACAACATTTAAAGTCATTACTCACCTCGATCCGACCCGAAATCTAGCTCGCAATGCCTTTGCCCCTCGAATCGGTCTCCGGATGCTCCGAATCTACCAAAATCAGAACGTAACAATTAAATTATGCTAAAGGGACGAAGCCCACTCGAAAACAATCAAAAAACAATGCAAATCCCGAAATTACCAAAACCCGACCCTCGGGCCCACGTCTCGGAATTCGATAAAATTCACATCAATAGATTCCTTATCTCCCCACGTGTTCATACATATCAAAAGTTTCAAAATCTAATCACAAATGGTCTTCCAAATCCTCAATCAAAGGCCTAGGTTTCTAAGCCCTAGTTTCTCTAATTTTACCTTTAACTACAACTCTAATCCGTGCATTAATACCATAGAATCGAGTTTTTAGGTCCAAAATTCTTATCTCAATAAGTTCCCCTTGAATTCTCTCTTCAAAATCGCCAAAAGCTCCAAAATTCGTGTTTAAAAGTGAAGAAACCCTCTAAAAATCGCGAAGGAGGAAATATAACATTCTGACCCAGGCATCTCCGCATCTGCGGCCCTATTCCCGCTTCTGCGGTACCGCTTCTGCAGTACCGCTTTTGCGGTCAAGACCACCGCACCTACGGTCCTCACTTAAATCCCCATTTTTCCGCATCTGCGATGAAATATACCGCACTTGCGCCTTCGCAGATGCGGTCCCACAACCGCTTCTGCGGTTCCTACCAACTCCACCAGCTTCCGCTTCTGCGACCACTCTTCCGCATATGCGGCGCCGCACCTGCGGTCCCCAATCCGCAGGTGCGAAAATACCAGAAGCAGCAAAAATCTACAGCTTCAAAATTCCAACTCTCCGTCAACCCTCCGAAATCACCCCGAGGTCCCCGGGACCTCAACCAAAAGCACAAACATATCCGATAACCATATTTAAACTTGTACCAATCTTCAAAACACCTCAAACAACATCAAAACCACCAAAACGCATCGAATTCAAGCCTAAGGTTCAAAAATCTTCCACATTCCGCTTTTGATCAGAAAGTATACCAAACCATATCCGAATAACCTGAAATTTTGTACACACGTCCCAAATGACATAACGAAGCTAATGCAACTTCCGGAATTCCATTCCGATCCCTATATCAAAATCTCGCCTATCAACCGGAAATCGCCAAAAACTCAATTTCGCCAATTCAAGCCTAAATCTACTCCGGACCTCCAAAACACATTCCGATCACACTCCTAAGTCCAAAATCATCTAACGGAGCTAACCAAATCATAAAAATTCCAATCCGAGATCATATACAAACAAGTCAAAACTGGGTCAAACCTTTCAAATCTCAAGCTTCAAACTGAGAACTGTTCTTCCAAATTCATTCTGATTACCATGAAAACCAAAACCAACGATTTACATAAATCATAATGCACAATACGGGGCTAGACATGCCCGAGAACTGGCGAGCGAAGTGCAAAAGCTCAAAACGGTTGGTCGGGTCGTTACATCCTCCCCCACTTAAACATACGTTCGTCCTCGAACGTGCCCATAGTTGTTCCAAAAGCCAACAAGTCGCTGTATAACCTTACCATGAACATACCCGGGGGTGATCCCACATCACCCTACCTCATATAGGTCCGATAACACAATGCAACTGAAATGTCACAATCCAACCTAGCCTGTAAACCTTAGAACCACATTTCCACTTTTGAAATCATCTACAAGATTAGAATCTCACATTTATACTCTGAATAAGCCCGAACAAGCTGTAATAACCAATACCTGCAACCTCAGGTGCAATTACATGAAATACCACAAAACTCAAACACTTGTAGCGATAACTTCTAATCGCAGCAATTGCTCAAAACATCTGAATTTCGATAATTAGCCTTTTATCAAACAAGGCCTCATTCCAACACTTCCGTATACTGCCATTGATAAATGAAACACATAAGAAGTCATAACTACTCTTCGGATCAACCATTCGTGAAGCCACTTCTCCTTTAGCAAGGACCATAGCAAATTTCTGAGCCGAATATCGATATTATCCCTCCAACACGCTGAAACCGAATCTATTTGTATTCATTCTAGACCCCAACGATCTCATCTAATCCAACACAACTACTCTGGGGACATGACACATCAATACAATCTACAGCCATAACTCCTGCAATCCGCGCACCAACAAGCAACTATCCAAACGTACTCAAATCATGAAAAATGACTCAAATGAGAGAGCTGTACCGCAAACTCACCAGTACCACCACACACAGTGCTGGGAACCCGTCACACATCGTAGAAACAGAACACATGAATCTAGCTCGAAGGGTCATACCTCCACATAACTTCGCTGAAATGCGCGACCCTATCAAAACACTGGTCCACAAGGAACACCTCAAGTCACTATGCTCAAAATCGACAACCACGCACAATTTGATGTCTAGAACCAAAGCAAATCATCATAACCACGGCGAAGCAATTGACATAACATTACACAACCCGAAAGGACACAACCGATACGCCATCCGCCGAGCAATACCCAATACTCTTCCCGCTCAAATTCCACTGAGAGACCCTAATAAAATTGCACCACATGTGCCTATAACCAACACATCCCAACGCTTCGCGACACGGGAAGGTAACTCATAGATCTCCCTAGATCAATAATAAGCTCGCTAACAATCGAGTCAACACATCCCTCAACAATACAACTCGGAGTCAACCAAGCCGACTCGATGTAGCACACACATCCATATTGGCCTACCAATGAACCCATTATCAAGGAGTTCCTGAAGCTGCTCATTCAACTCCTTTAACTCTGCCGGTGCCATACGATATGGTGCCCGGCACCAAGTCAATACCGAAATCGACAACCCTCTCCGGCGATATGCCCGGCAGTAGGAAAGACATCCAAAAAATCTAACATACCAAGCAACAAAGGACCCACTCGGGTCTCCAAATATCTAACAGTTACCACACAAGACCGATATACGCGGTCCACAACCACGACCTAACCTGTTTATGAGAACTCCAGTCTCCAAATCCACACAGCACGCGAATCACCATATACGATCCCAACTCCACCGTCCGAATATACAACACACCTCCAATACCCAATCATCCCATGAGAGGTACTCCTATAATTCTTCTGTGCCACCAAGCAAACTCGAATATCAGCAGTCGATCAAACAAGAGAGCGCCGCAATAATAATGAAGTATCCTCAACTCAAACACATCGCCCTTTCTAAAATGTATACTCTCATCAAGCCATACCAGTTAGTAATATCATTTATCTAGTCATCAGAAACTGTCCATGCTGCTTAAGAATTTATAACCTTCCTCTCAGAACTGAACCGTGACCTTACACATGCAAATCTCAATCCTACACAACATACCGCATATACCACACCATCCTATGATAAATATGAGAACTTCATAATCCACTCCGTGCTACAAGCAACTACGTACTCAACCAGCCAAGAACTTTTCCATTTGATCCCATCTAGGAGAAAATCACTATACATCCCATGCTCCTCATGCCAGTAGAAAATATACATCTCTAACCGTGGTAGAAATTATCAAGAACTCTACGAATCCCCTTTGCACAAACCGAACCATCAGGACTGACTCCTTCTAACTCAACCAAGCTACACAAGCCATCAAAACCTAAGAGCATTGCCACGAAACACCTGTGGAAACCTACACTTTATAAGCACCTAAGAACCGATCATATCCATTACCATGCCGATCCAGCCTACTACCAAGTTGTCCTAATCCTCTGAGTTCCTTCCGAAATACCTTCAAATTCATATGTTTCCTTGCCAGTACATCACTATCCTTAACTAAAACTTGCCCCACAAACTTTAACGTAAAACCACACCACCTAAGGCTCATAAGCCGCTGAATTCTCCCTTATATATTCCCAAAAGCACCACATTCAAAATACCTACCCTAAAAGGACTTCCTGCGAATCCAAGGCCATTACCTTTACCTTCCTGATACTGCTATATAGAACCCCATAATGATATAGAAATACTACTAGTCTTGACACCTTCCAGTGCAACCTTAGTTTCTAGCAACACATACAACTTAGAAATCTCCAATTATTACATGTAAAATCTTGAACCCATTAGAACCATTCTCGAGAGTCATCCACTCTACTCAAATCGCAACTAGACTGATTAAATGAACCGAACAACCTGTGCCTCATTAGCACTCCGACACCATAGGGCGTAACTTCACCTTAATGCAACCAAACAACTTCTTGTTCTATGCACCGTACATCCTTTACTATTAACAACTCAAGTCATTCCACGATTATCATACACCCATAAAGCATGACATAACCTTTATTGAAATTTCTTTAACTCGAGCCATCCCCGGCCTCAACCTCTGTAAGCCATAACTAATTCACAAATACGCCTCAAACTGGAACTATCATAGCACATAACCGTGCAATCAACTAATAAATAGCAGACTCCCCCACTTGGCTCGAAGCCATAGATCAAGACACATAATAACTCATAATGAATATACTCTATTATTGCCATAATACTGTAGTGAGATTGAACTAATTCCTCATAGGCTCCTGCAACACAGATCATCTAGTACTTCAAATATTCTGCAATTCTCGCATTCACCCTCGTAACAGTCAAGCCCACTCTCTTAAGCGATCAAAATTCAAATTGTAACACACATATTCACTAGTAAAGAAGATCTTCCAACAACAACATAAGGATCGCACAAACTTCGGAACACTCCGCAGGATATAACCCCCTTCTTAACCTCAAACTAACATCTCTTTATAACCTTCCACCATCATAAACATTACGCAGTCATTTAATCTTCCTGAGTCTGAACTCATATCACAACGTGAAATCTACTTCACTTCCCAACGAGGCTACATGAAAAGGTCCTTCAATCACGCCCACAACTCGGGCCATACATCAAATCACGGTGGAAATCAAGCACCGGATAGTTCTTACTACCTCCAAGCAAACCCTTCTTGTCTCATTAAATTCATATGAACACATCTCGCAGTCACATCACACACATCACGTAACTATACAGTCATCACTTCCCTTGATAGGGACACACTCGAACTTATAGATCCAAAAACACGCGCTCGAACAATCAACAGCTCGGGGCTTAAGCTATAGGCAAAATCCGGCCTCAAGTCCTCCAGACTGGCCTAACATCAACACACAGAGATCACATCTCGCCCCTCGATCAGGGAATCATAAGCCATCGACGCATACCTGATACTGAGCATCATGCGTGCATACGAACGCGTGGAAGGAATTCAAAGAGTTAGATTTCAAGCTGAATCAAGGACGCATGATAAGAGTTCAAGAATGTGAAGTTTTTCCTAAAGGTTCTGCAGCCTCTCGAGGATAAATACAGACGTCTCCGTACTGATCCGCGAGACTCTACTAAACCTGCTCATGACTCGTGAGACCTATGTAACCTAGGCTCTGATACCAACTTGTCACGACCCTAAACCCGGACCTGGTCGTGATGGCGCCTCTCGTGAAGACAAGGCCAGTCGACACACTCCCACTTCATTCTTAAGCAATTAAATAATAGAACTAAGTCTAAATCTTAATAATAAATCCTAAAATAAGGTAGATAATACTATTGCAGAATAGACATAGCCCGACATCGGGGTGTCACAAGTCACGAGCATCTACCAAGGTCTAAATACAACAGAAATTCTAAAAATGCACTAAATACAGGCTAATGAAATCAGGAGGGAGAGAAGTAGTGCTGTGGACGCTGGGCAGCTACCTTGCTAAACTCCGATGACTCTACCTCTGAGCAACTAATACCCGCTACCAGGTTCAGAAATACCTGAATCTGCATACAAGGTGCAGGGAGTAAAGTGAGTACTTCCAACTCAATGAGTAATAATAATAAGTGCAGACTGGGTAATAACAAATTGCATAAAGGCACATCAACAGGCCATAAAGAAGCAGTAAAAGCAGTGAAATAGTGAAAATATATAAAGTCACTTTAGTTCGATTTAAACTTCCTCAAAATGCCTTTTTAACAGTTCAACAAGTGAATGACAGGCAACTATAAAAGATAAACACGTAAGGAATCACCCATCGGGCACAATATCAATAGAATCAGCCCCTCGGGCACAATACCAACAGAAGCAGCCCTTCGACAAACACATGGAACAGTACCAGCCCCTCGGGCTATATCTCATATCACAATGGGTACCCGCGCTCACTACGGGTGTACAGACTCCGGGAGGGGCCCTTTACGGCCCAAGCACAATAACAAGCCATCTCGTGGCATAATCAATCCGGCCCTCGGCCTCACATAATAAACACAATCATCACACTGGGTACCCACGCTCACTGGGGTGTACAGACTCTTGGAGGTGCCCCTTACGGCCCAAGCGCAATATCAAGCCATCTAGTGGAATCATCAATAGGCTCTCGGCCTCATATCAACAAGCCATCTCGTGGCGTACAAATCTCAGGACCTCAGCCTCATAATCATAAATCAGCGTATCCTCACACACACAAGCCTTCGACCTTACTCAGTCAGAATCTCATAAGCCACTCGGGCAACAGTAAAACATGATGCTCAGTCCAATTATTATTTAAAAATATCATTTAATGTATTTAAACAGAGTAAGCATGGCTGATTTATGAAAACAGTGGTATATAACATGACTGAGTACAAGAATAAAGTCAAATAGTGAGGAAATATCAGTAATAAAAGTCCCTAAGGGTTCAAATAGTTGGCACAAGGCCCAAATATGGCATTCAGCCCAAATTATAGTGATAGCAAATAGTTTTCAATCAAATACGCGGTAAAACAATCATTCAGGATGGACTAAGTCACTATCCCCAACAGTGCACGACCCCATGCTCGTTATCTAGTGTGTGTGTCACCTCAATATAGCACCACGATGTGCAATCCGGGGTTTCATACCCTCAAGACAACATTTAAAGTCATTACTCACCTCGATCCGGCCCGAAATCTAGCTCGCAATTCCTTTGCCCCTCGAATCGGTCTCCGAATGCTCCGAATCTACCAAAATCAGAATGTAGCCATTAAATTATGCTAAAGGGACGAATCCCACTCGAAAACGATCGAAAAACAATGCAAACCCGAAATTACCAAAACCCGACACTCGGGCCCACGTCTCAGAATTCGACAAAATTCACATCAATAGATTCCTTATCTCCCCACGAGTTCATACATATCAAAAGTTCCAAAAGCCAACCACAAATGGTCTTCCAAATCCTCAATCAAAGGCCTAGGTTTTAAAGCCCTAGTTTCTCTAATTTTACCTTTAATTATAGCTCTAGTCCGTGCATTAATACCATACAATCGAGTTTTTAGGTCCAAAATTCTTACCTCAATAAGTTCCCCTTGAATTCTCTCTTCAAAATCGCCCAAAGCTCCAAAATTCGTGTTTAAAAGTGAAGAAACCCTCTGAAAATCGCGAAGGAGGAAATATAACATTCTGACCCAGGAATTTCCGCATCTGCGGCCCTATTCCCGCTTCTGCGGTCAAGACCATCGCACCAGCCGTCCTCACTTAAGTCCCCATTTTTCCGCATCTGCGATGAAATATACCGCATCTGCGCCTTCACAGATACGGTCCCACAACCGCTTCTGCGGCTCCTGCCAACTCCACCAGCTTCCGCTTCTGCAACCACTCTTCCACATATGCGGCGTCGCACCTGCGGTCCCCAATCCGCAAGTGCGGAAATACCAGAAGCAGCAAAAATCTGCAGCTTCATCAAAATTCCAACTCTCCGTCAACCCTCTGAAATCACCCCGAGGTCCCCGGGACCTCAACCAAAAGTACAAATATATCCCATAACCTTATTCAAACTTTTACTAATCTTCAAAACACCTCAAACAACATCAAAACCACCAAAACGCATAGAATTCAAGCCTTAGGTTCTAAAATCTTCCGCATTCCGCTTTTGATCAGAAAGTATACCAAACCATGTCCGAATGACCTGAAATTTTGCACACACGTCCCAAATGACATAACAAAGCTACTGCAACTTCCGGAATTCCATTCCGATCCCTATATCAAAATCTCGCCTATCAACCGGAAACCGCCAAAAACTCAATTTCGCCAATTCAAGCCTAAATCTACTCCGGACCTCCAAAACACATTCCGATCACACTCCTAAGTCCCAAATCATCTAACGGAGCTAACCTAATCATAAAAATTCCAATCCGAGATCATATACAAACAAGTCAAAACTGGGCAAACCTTTCAAATTTTAAGCTTCAAACTGAGAACTGTTCTTCCAAATTTATTCCGATTACCCTGAAAACCAAAACCAACGATATACATAAGCCATAATGCACAATACGGGGCTAGACATGCCCGAAAACTGGCGAGCGAAGTGCAAAATCTCAAAACGATCGGTCGGGTCATTACAAGTATACTCCTTTATTTTTTTTGTGTGGAGAAACTGGAAAGTTTATCCATGGAGTATACTCCATTTGTTACAATTCCTAGACTAACAAACAATAATAATTAAAAATCACAGTAAGATTGTGATGACCCAAAAGGTCATCACTTGTTTTGAAATTAAATTCTGCGTTTTGAGGCCTTACAAACCTCATTCAGCATCACCTCGATTTGCGTGCATAGTCCGGGCGCGTAGCCGAAAAGTCTATATGTGAAAATCTGTGAAAAATAATAAAATTTGGCTTCAAAATGAATTAAGTTGACTTCGGTCAACATTTTGGGTAAACGGACCCGGACCCGTGATTTGACGGTCCCGGAGGGTCCATAGGAAAATATGGGACTTGGGCGTATGCTCGGAATCGAATTCCGAGGTCCCAAGCCCGAGAAATGAATTTTTAAAGAAAATTGTTTTCTTAAATTGTTTATGAGATTTGGAAATGAATTGTGATTAGAACTTGATGGTATCGGGCCCGTATTTTGGTTCTGGCGCCCGGTACAGGTCTTATATGTGATTTAAGATAGTTCTGTGAAATTTGGTAAGAAATGGATTTGAAACGACGTGAATCGGATCGCTTTTGAGAAAATTGGAAATTTGAAGTTCTTAAGGAAATTTCATGATTTTGATGCTAAATTCATAGTTGATGATGTTATTTTAGCGATTTGAATGCACAAGCGAGTCCGTATGATGTTTTTAGGTTGGTGTGCATGTTTGGTTTGGAGCCCCGAGGGCTCGGGTGAGTTTTGGATAGGCCACGGAGTGAAATCTTAACTTAGGAAATTGCTGGTATGCTTCAGACTTCAGATTTGCGAAGCCTGTCTCGCAAATGCGAGCTCGCAAATGCGAGCCAAGTATCGCAAATGAGAGAGGTGGCCTGGGCAGCCTTCTTCGCAAATGTGACACCCGCCTGGATCCTTCTTAGTCGCAAATGCGAAACCTCAGTCGCAAATGCGACACTTCTTTCGCAATTCCCAACTTACCAAAGGTCGGGGTTCACAATTGCGAACCCCTGTTCGCATTTCCCATATCTGCCACCTGCAACTTTTATACTTAGCCGAAAATCAACCATTTTTCACATCTTTTCAAAACACAAACTTCCTAGGGCAATTTTTCAAGAACAAATCTTCTTCCAAATCGATTGTAGGTCACTTTTAACTCATTTCCTTCAATCATTAACATCTTTTAACATGATTTGAACTTAAAATCAATGATTTTCATGGGGAAATTGGGTGTTTTGGGTAGAACCTAGGTTTTTCAAAAAATGGGGATTTGGACCTCGATTTGAGGTCCTATTTCAAAACAAATTATATATTTGAGTTTGTGGGGGAATGGGTAATCGAGTTTTGGTTCGAACCTCGGGTTTTGACCATGTGGGCCCGGGGCGATTTTTGACTTTTTTGGGTAAAACTTTGGAAAATTCTTTTTCATGCATTAGAATTGATTCATTTTGGCGTTTATTGATGTAATTAAGTAACTTGTGGCTAGATACGAGCGAATTGGTGGTGGAATCGAGGGGTAAAGCGATAATTGAGACGTGAATTGTGTTCGTGGCATCGAGGTAAGTGTTTGGTCTAACCTTAGCTTGAGGGATTAGGAGTCGAGTCCTATTTTCTATGTGGTAATTGTTGAGTACGACGTATAGACATGGTGACGAGTATCTATACGTTGGTGTCTAGCATGCCCGTGAGTCTTATAATGTGATTATCGTGACTTCGTTGTATTATTCATGCTTTGGTGATGATTTCTATTTGTTGGGCAAAGTTTGTGGAAATAATTGTGAAGCATGAACATTGAGGAGCGTTGGCTCAAGTTGTATAACGAATTATGAAATTATGAGTGGTAATGGGACACTTTGGAGCATTGGCTCAAGCGGTAAGTGAGTTGTGAAGTAAAAGTGAAAAAGAGAAAAGAATCACTATATTGACTCCCTTGCCGGGATATTGTTGTTGCTTTGATGTTGTCCCTTGCCGGGACTTGTTGTTGAATTATTGTTCCCTTGCCGGGATTCTTATTGTAATTTCATTCATTTCCTTGCCTTATTATTTGTGATTGTTGTTTGGGTGAGGAAGAGAGTTAAAGCACGAAGGGTGATGCCGTGCATTATTTTGGTAAGAGAGTGTTAAAGCACGAAGGGTGATGCCGTGTATGATTTTGTGAGGAAAGAGTGTAAAGCACGAAGGGTGATGCCGTGCCGCATGATGTACCATTCCGTGCCGATTATATTGATTATATGGTGAGGACGAGAGTAAAAGCACGAAGGGTGATGCCGTGCACATTTTCATTACTTGATTGCTTTGGTGAGAACGAGAGTAAAAGTACGAAGGGTGATGCCGTGCACTTATTATTTTCTGGTTCTCTGTTGATATCCGAGATATATTGCTTCTTCCATTTACCTGTGGTCTTTCTATTCTGAATTGATATCTCCCCCGCAGCATGCTACCCCTCCCATACTTGATTGTTTAATTCTGTACCTCTTTTTCGTTGTATATAGTTGAATTGCACAGGTTTGTTTGGTAGTTTGGTCCTAGCCTCGTTACTACTTCGCCGAGGTTGGCTAGGCACTTACCGGCACATGGAGTCGGTTGTGCTGATACTACACTCTGCACTCTTTTGTGCAGATCCCAGTGCTGTTGACTTTGGACCGTAGATTGAGTGACTACCTTCAGTCCACGAGGAGATCCAAGGTAGACCTGCAGGCGTCCGCTGGCCCTGGCGTCTCCTCTATCCTTTACTTCCTGTTTCATTTCTTTGTTTCATAAATAGTGTATCTTTTATTTTCAGACTTTGTATTTAGCACTCTTAGATTGTCTGTGGTACTGTGACACTAGTTCTGGGTGATTAAGGCTTAAACAGTTGTATTAGATTCATATTTCAGATGTTTCACTACATTTCTTCCACTTATTGAAGTTTCCGGTGTCTTCACATTATTGCTTTATGAATGCTAAAAAGGTGTAAAAATGGATAAGGGTAAACTATTCAATAATTGGCTTGCCTAGCTCACATTAGTAGGTGGGAAATTTGGGTCGTGACAAGTTGGTATTAGAGCTCTAGGTTACATGGGTCTCACAGTTCACAGACAAGCTTAGTAGAGTCTGAGGGATCGGTACGGAGACGTCTGTATTTATCCCCCAGAGGCTACCGAGTTAGGAAAAGTTTCACATCTATTCTTTCCTGTCGTGCGGTTTGGTTTCTCAATGCTGATTGAATTTCTATTCTGTTCTCTCGCAGATGCCGAGAACACGCGCTTCCTCATCTGCTGACCAACAGCCCGAGCCCCCAGCAGCAGCTCCCACGAGGGGCAGAGGGCGAGGGCGAGGGCGAGGCCGTGCTAGAGGCCGAGGTAGGGGCAGAGCTCAGCCCCGAGCAGCAGCACCAGCAGCGGAGCCTCAGGTTGACTTTGATGATGAGGTTTCGGCCCCAGCAGTTCCGGTGGGCCCAGCTCAGGTCCCAGAGGGGTTTATTGCTAACCCTGTACTCCAGGATGCTCTGATCCGTCTAGTGGGCCTTATGGAGAGTATCACCCGGGCAGGCTTGCTTCCTGTAGCACCAGCCATCTCTCAGGCTGGAGGAGGAGTCCAGATTCTTGCTACTCGCACCCCGGAGCAGGTAGCTCCCCAGTTTCAGACTCTAACAGTTCAGCTAGTTGGAGCAGTTCAGCCGGGTGTGGTAGCTCAGGCCGGTGATGGAGCAGCTATGTCTGCTGATGCTTTGTGGAGATTGGACAGGTTCACCAAGCTCTTCACTACTACGTTCAGCGGTGCATCTCTGAGGATCCCCAGGATTATCTAGAGAGCTGTCATGAGGTTCTCAGGAACATGGGGATAGTAAAGACCAATGGGGTCGACTTTGCTACTTTTGGCTTGTCTGGATCCGCCAAGACTTGGTGGAGAGATTATTGCTTGGCTAGACCAGCCGGATCACCAGCTTTGACTTGGGAGCAGTTTATGCAGCTATTTCTGGAGAAGTTTCTCCCTATCACTCAGAGAGAGGCCTATCGGAGGCAGTTTGAGCGTCTCCAGCAGGGTTCTATGACTGTTACTCTGTATGAGACCAGATTTATCGACTTGGCTCGTCATGCTCTTATCATACTTCCCACCGAGAGAGAGAGGGTGAGGAGGTTTATTGATGGACTTATTCAGCCGATTCGTCTTCAGATGGCTAGGGAGACTGGGAGTGAGATATCTTTCCAGGAGGCGGCCAATGTGGCCCGGAGAGTTGAGATGGTTCTATCGCAGGGAGGTGGTCATGGGTCGGACAAGAGGCCTCGTCATTCAGGCCTATTCAGTGGTACCTCATCTGGAGGTAGGGATTCGTATAGTAGAGGCCATCCTCCTAGGCCTTTTCAGTCAGCACTTCAGGTTTCTCACGGTGCTTCAGGTGGCCGTGGTCCTCAGATGCAACATTCGGGGTGGTTATTCAGGTCGTCAGGGTCAGCAGCCATAGCAGCCGAGGGCTTGTTACACTTGTGGTGATATGGGTCACATTGCTAGGTTTTGCCCTCGAGCACCGAGTAGCTCTCAGCATCAGGGTTCCTGTGCCATGGTTCAGGCACCGAGTGTTTCACAGCCCGCCCAGCCAGCTAGAGGTGGGGGTAGAGGTGCTAGAGGTGGAGGTAGAGGTATTAGAGGTGGAGCTCAGGCTGCTAGAGGTGGAGGCCAGCCAGCAGTCGGCCGTCCCAGAGATGTAGTTCAGGGTGGTGGGGCCCAGCCCCGATGTTATGCTCTTCCAGCCAGGCCCGGGGCTAAGGCTTCCGATGCAGTTATTACAGGTACTATTCTGGCTTGTAGCAGAGATGCTTCAGTTTTATTTGATCCAGGGTCTACATACTCCTATGTGTCATCTTATTTTGCACCGTATCTGGTCATGCCTAGTGATTCTTTGAGTTCTCCTATTTATGTGTCTACACCGGTGGGTGATTCTATTGTGGTAGATCGAGTCCATCGTTCTTGTATAGTTGTGATTGGGGGTCTTGAGACTCGTGTAGATTTGCTTCTTCTGGACATGGTTGATTTCGATGTCATATTGGGGATGGACTGGTTATCACCTTATCACGCTATTTTGGACTGTCATGCCAAGACTGTGACCTTAGCCTTGCCGGGTTTACCTCGTTTAGAGTGGAGGGGGACTCCTGGTCATTCCACCCACAGTGTTATCTCATATGTGAAGGCTCGACGTATGGTCGAGAAGGGGTTTGGCCTATTTGGCCTATGTTCGTGATTCTAGTGTTGAGGTTCCTTCTATTGATTCTGTGCCCGTTGTTCGTGTGTTTCCTGAGGTATTCCCTTCAGACCTGCCGGGTATGCCACCCGACAGGGATGTCGATTTTTGCATTGATTTGGCTCCGGGCACTTAGCCCATTTCTATCCCGCCGTATCGTATGCCCCCCCCTGAGTTGAAAAAGTTGAAGGAGTAGTTGCAAGACTTTCTTGAGAAGGGTTTCATTAGACCCAGTGTTTCGCCTAGGGGTGCGCCGGTGTTGTTTGTTAAGAAGAAGGATAGATCGATGCGAATGTGTATAGATTACCGGCAATTGAACAAGGTTACAATCAAGAATAAGTATCCGCTACCGAGAATTGATGATTTGTTTGATCAGCTCAGGGTGCTAAGGTATTTTCAAAGATTGACTTGAGATCTGGCTACCATCAGTTGAGGATTAGGGCATCCGATGTCCCTCAGACAGCATTCCGCACTTGGAACGGGCATTATGAGTTCTTGGTGATGTCATTCGGGTTGACAAATGCCCCAGCAGCTTTTATGGATTTGATGAACCGAGTGTTCAGGCCTTATTTGGATTCGTTCGTGATAGTCTTCATTGATGATATTTTGATCTATTCCCGCAGCCGGGAGGAGCACGAGCACCATCTTAGAGTGGTTCTCCAGACCTTGAGGGATAGTCAGTTGTATGCCAAGTTTTCGAAGTGTGAGTTTTGGTTGAGTTCAGTTGCATTCCTGGGTCATGTTGTATCAGCAGAGGGTATTTAGGTTGATATGAAGAAGATTGAGGCAGTTAAGAACTGGCCTAGACCAGCATCAACTACAGAGATTCGGAGTTTCTTAGGATTGGCAGGCTACTATCGTCGGTTCGTGGAGGGGTTTTCATCTATTGCAGCCCCGATGACCAGGTTGACCCAGAAGGGTGCCCAGTTCAGGTGGTCGGACGAATGTGAGGCGAGCTTTCAGAAGCTCAAGACAGCTTTGGCTACGGCACCGGTGTTGGTTTTGCCCACAGGTTCAGGGCCATATACAGTTTATTGTGATGCATCTCGTATTGGGCTTGGTGCGGTGTTGATGCAGGATGGCAAGGTCATTGCCTATGCTTCGCGGCAGTTGAAGATTCATGAGGAGAACTATCCGGTTCACGATTTGGAGTTAGCAGCCATTGTTCACGCGTTGAAGATTTGGAGGCCTTATTCGTATGGCGTGGCATGTGAGGTGTTTACGGATCACAAGAGTCTGCAGTATTTGTTCAAGCAAAAGGAGTTGAATTTGAGGCAGAGAAGGTGGTTGGAGCCGTTGAAAGACTATGCTATCACTATCTTATATCATCCGAGAAAGGCCAATGTGGTGGCCGATGCTTTGAGTAGGAAGTCAGCCAGCATGGGCAGTCTAGCTTATATTCCGATCGGTGAGAGACCGCTTGCTTTGGATGTTCAGGCTTTGGCCAGTCAGTTCGTGAGGTTGGATGTTTCTGGGCCCAGCCGTGTGTTAGCTTGCACAGTAGCTCGTTCTTCATTATTGGAGCGCATCCGAGATCGGCAGTATGATGATCCTCATTTGTGTGTCCTTAGAGACACGGTGCAGCACGGAGGTGCCAAGCAGGTTACCTTAGGTGATGATGGAGTTTTGAGATTGCAGGGTCGAGTTTGTATGCCTAATGTGGATGGTCTTCGAGAGTTGATTTTAGAGGAGGCCTATAGCTCCCGGTACTCTATTCATCCGGGCGCCATTAAGATGTATCCGGATTTGCGGCAACATTATTGGTGGAGGAGAATGAAGAAGGATATCATTGCATATGTGGCTCGGTGTTTGAATTGTAAGCAGGTTAAATACGAGCATCAGAGGCCTGGTGGTTTGTTCCAGAAGATTGAGATCCCTGAGTGGAAGTGGGAGCGTATTACTATGGACTTCGTTACTGGACTCCCACGGACTCAGAAGAAGTTCGATGCAGTGTGGGTCATTGTTGATAGGCTGACCAAGTCAGCACATTTCATTCTTGTGGCAGTTTCCTATTCTTCCGAGAGATTAACTGAGATCTACATCCGGGAGATTGTTCATCTTCATGGTGTGCCCGTGTCTATCATTTCGGATCGAGGTACGCAGTTTACCTCACATTTCTAGAAAGCAGTTCAGCGAGATTTGGGCACACGGGTTGAGTTGAGCACAGCGTTTCATCCTCAGACGGACGGGCAGTCCGAGCAGACTATTCAGATTTTGGAGGATATGCTCCGAGCTTGTGTCATTGACTTTGGAGGCTCGTGGGATCAGTTTTTGCCTTTAGCAGAGTTTGCCTACAACAACAGCTACCAGTCGAGTATCTAGATGGCTCCTTATGAGGTTTTGTATGGTAGGCGGTGTCGGTCGCCGGTTGGATGGTTTGAGCCGGGAGAGGCTCGGTTGTTGGGTACAGATCTGGTTCAGGATGCCTTGGACAAGGTCAGGATTATTCAGGATAGGCTTCGTACAGCTCAGTCCAGGCAAAAGAGCTATGCCGACCGCAAGGTTCGAGATTTGGCTTTCATGGTCGGTGAGCGGGTATTGCTTCGAGTGTCTCCTATGAAGGGAGTGATGAGATTTGGGAAGAAGGGCAAGCTTAGCCCTAGGTTCATTGGCCCGTTTGAGATTCTTGATCGAGTGGGAGAGGTGGCGTATAGACTTGCATTGCCGCCGAGCTTATCAGCCTTGCATCCAGTGTTTCATGTGTCCATGCTTCGGAAGTATCACGGCGATCCATCCCACGTTTTAGATTTCACGATTGTCCAGTTGGACAGGGACTTGTCTTATGAGGAGGAGCCGGTAGCTATTCTAGATCGACAAGTTCGTCAGTTGACATCGAAGAGTTTTCCTTCTGTTCGTGTTCAGTGGAGAGGTCAGCCTGCTGAGGCATCGACTTGGGAGTCCGAGTCCGATATGCGGAGCCGTTATCCCCATCTTTTCCCCAACTCAGGTACTTCCTTCTTCTGTCCGTTCGAGGACGAACGATTGTTTTAGAGGTGGAGGATGTGATCACTTGTTTTTAAATTAATTCTGCGTTTCGAGGCCTTAAAAACCTCATTCAGCATCACCTCGATTTGCGTGTGCAGTCCGGGCGCGTAGCTGGAAAGTCTATATGTGAAAATCTGTGAAAAATGATAAAATTTGTCTTTAAAATGAATTAAGTTAACTTCGGTCAATATTTTGGGTAAACGAACCCGGACCCGTGATATGACGGTCCCAAAGGGTCCGTAGGAAAATATGGGACTTGGGCGTATGACCGGAATCGAATTCCGAGGTCCCAAGCCCGAGAAATGAATTTTTAAAGAAAATTGTTTTCTGAAATTGTTTATGAGATTTGGAAATGAATGTGTGATTAGAACTTGATGGTATCGGGTCCGTATTTTGGTTCCGGCGCCCGGTACAGGTCTTATATGTGATTTAAGATAGTTCTGTGAAATTTGGTAAGAAACGGATTTGAAACAACGTGAATCGGATCGTTTTTGAGAAAATTGGAAATTTGAAGTTCTTAAGGAAATTTCATGATTTTGATGCTAAATTCATAGTTGATGATGTTATTTTAGCGATTTGAATGCACGAGCGAGTCCGTATGATGTTTTAGGTTGGTGTGCATGTTTGGTTTGGAACCTCGAGGGCTCGGGTGAGTTTTAGAGGCCACGGAGTGAAATCTTAACTTAGGAAATTGCTGGTATGCTTCGGACCTGCAGGCTTCGCATGTATCGCAAATGCGAGAGGTGGCCTGGGCAGCCTTCTTCGCAAATGCGAAGTGTTTGTCACAATTGCGACACCCGCCTGGATCCTTCTTAGTCGCAAATGCGAAACCTGAGTCACAAATGTGACTTTGCAAATGCGACACTTCTTTCGCAATTCCCAACTTAGCAGAGGTCGGGGTTTGCAATTGCGAACCCCTGTTCGCATTTCCCATATCTGCGACCTGCAACTTTTATACTTAGCCGAAAATCAATCATTTTTCACATCTTTTCAAAACACAAACTCCCTAGGGCGATTTTTCAAGAACAAATCTTCTTCCAAATCGATTGTAAGTCACTTTTAACTCGTTTCCTTCAATCATTAACATCTTTTAACATGATTTCAACTTAAAATCAATGATTTTCATGGGAAAATTGGGTGTTCTGGGTAGAACCTAGGTTTTTCAAAAAAATGGGAATTTGGACCTCGATTTGAGGTCCGATTTCAAAACAAATTATATATTTCAGTTCGTGGGGAAATGGGTAATCGGATTTTGGTTCGAACCTCGGGTTTTGACCATGTGGGCCCGGGGGGGCGATTTTTGACTTTTTGGGTAAAACTTTGGAAAATTCTTTTTCATGCCTTTTTCATGCATTAGAATTGATTCATTTAGCGTTTATTAATGTAATTAAGTAACTTGTGGCTAGATACGAGCGAATTGGTGGTGGAATCGAGGGGTAAAGCGATAATTGAGACGTGAATTCTATTCGTGGCATCGCAAGTGTTTGGTCTAACCTTAGCTTGAGGGATTAGGAGTAGAGTCCTATTTGCTATGTGGTAATTGTTGAGTACGACGTATAGACATGGTGACGAGTATCTATACGTTGGTGTCTAGCATGCCCGTGAGTCTTATAATGTGATTATCATGACTTCGTTGTATTATTCATGCTTTGGTGATGATTTCTATTTGTTGGGCAAAGTTTGTGGAAATAATTGTGAAGTATGAACATTGAGGAGCGTTGGCTCAAGTTATATAACGAATTGTGAAATTATGAGTGGTAATGGGACACTTTGGAGCATTGGCTCAAGTGGTAAGTGAGTTGTGAAGTAAAAGTGAAAAAGAAAAGAATCACTATATTGACTCCCTTGTCGGGATATTGTTGTTGCTTTGATGTTGTCCCTTGCCGGGACTTGTTGTTGAATTATTGTTCCCTTGCCGGGATTCTTATTGTAATTTCATTCATTTCCTTGCCTTATTGTTTGTGATTGTTGTTTGGGTGAGGAAGAGAGTTAAAGCACGAAGGGTGATGCCGTGCATTGTTTTGGTAAGAGAGTGTTAAAGCACGAAGGGTGATGCCGTGTATGATTTGTGAGGAAAGAGTGTAAAGCACGAAGGGTGATGTCGTGCCGCACGATGTACCATTCCGTGCCGATTATATTGATTATTTGGTGAGGACGAGAGTAAAAGCACGAAGGGTGATGCCGTGCACATTTTCATTACTTGATTTTATGGTGAGGACGAGAGTAAAAGCACGAAGGGTGATGCCGTGCACTTATTGATTTCGTATCTTTTGTTGATATTTGAGATATGTTGTTTCTTTCATTTCTGTTGTCTTTCTCTTCTAAATTGATGTTTCCCCCGCAGCATGTTACCCCTCCCATACTTAACTGTATTTTATTGTTCTTCTTTTTCCGCTGTATATAGTTGAATTGCACAGGATTATTTGGTGGTCTGGTCCTAGCCTCGTCACTACTTCGTCGGGGTTTGGCTAGGTACTTACCAGCACATGTAGTCGGTTGTGCTGATACTACACTCTGCACTATGTGCAGATCCCGGAGCAGCTTTTGGACCGTAGATTAGGTGGCTACCTTCAGTCCACGCGGAGATCCAAGGTAGACCTGCAGGCGTTCGCAGGCCCTGGCGTCTCCCTCTATCCCTTTATTCCTGTTTCATTTCCTTAAATTCAGAAACAGTGTATCGTTTATTTTTCAGACTTTGTATGTAGTATTCTTAGATCGTTTGTGAAATTGTGACACCAGTTCTGGGTAGTTGAGGCTCAACAGTTGTTTTGGATACATGTTTAGATATTCTATTGCTTTTCTGCCGCTTATTTTATATTTTTCCGTTGTTTTCACGTTATTGTTTTTAATTGTTAAAGAGTAGAAAATGGGTAAAAAGGTATTTTGTTAAATAT